>NW_016107415.1:4629945-4670185 GCF_001604975.1 Cebus imitator
TTGCCTAGATTTTCTTCTAGGGTTTTTATGGTGTTAGGTCTTATGTTTAAGTCTTTAATCCATCTGGAGTTAATTTTAGTGTAAGGTGTCAGGAAGGGGTCCAGTTTCTGCTTTAAGGTGAAAGAATAACAAATACTAGACCAAATATATTTTGAAGAATTTATCAGAGCATCCGAGACCTCTGTTCAGAGGTCTCGGAGGCAACAGAACAGAGGTCTCGGATGCTCTGATAAATTATTCAAAATATATTTGGTCTAGTATTTGTTATTCTTTCACCTTTTTGACATTGTTGTTTTCTCTAGCCAGACTTGTGCTAATCAGAGCTCAAAGGGGAAGTAGGTCAAAATTTCTATTGTCAGACTTCTCCGGTGGACATAAAAGCCACGGGTCCACTGTTGACTCCTTATTGCTTTGTGAATGTCAGTTTGTCTGTTTATTGCAATAGTGTTGGAAAGCTGGCATTCAGCAATTAGGATAAGCATATAATACATTTTCATCTCAGAAAATGGTGGGATACAATCAGATCCTGGTAGATCTGCAAACAAAATGTGATATATAGCCTGGGCTATTGCTGGTGTTGTACTGACTAGTTATGCATCCATATATATATATATATATATATTTACATATATATATATAGATGCATAACTTTTGCCAATTTGTCCCTTTTTACTTCCTAATGACCATAGAAAGATCTATATATTTTTTTAACCAGTTAGTAAAATGTCCATCTTTTTAATTTTGCAAACACCGCATGTCTTTGAGCAGTTCTCTTAGCAACATCTACTTCACTTCATTTGTGAAGGGAGAGCACATTCCTCCTTCTCTTTGGAGAAGAGAAAATCCAAAATAAAATTTAGTCCTGCAAATTCCTTTCAAAATAGCTTTTATTTTTTATGTAAGCTCAAGACAGATCAGGAGAGATGATAGTCAAACCACCAACTGCAGCTGTTCTTATTATGTCCCATAAGATACGTTTGTAGCTCTATTTAGAATACTTAACGTATTGATTTTAGCTTTGTAACTTTAACTGACATTCCAAGATAAAAAAAAAAAAATCACACACTTAAAGTCCTGTTTTTCTAGTTTAAAATAATCCACTCATGTTCTAATATTTTCATTTACTTTAGGTTTCCTGCTTCTATAAGATTGAGAGTTACTTCAATTAAAGTGCTTTTCACCTTCAAGGCTTTTACAAACAGTCATTAATTACAGCTACATATGTAGTCAGGTAATGATTTTGGATTTCTCAGGGGCTCCTTGATTTATGTTTCAAAAGACATAATAATTAGCAATTCCTTCTAATTCAGGATAGAAGGTGACTCTTGTCTAAATCAGTATGCCAGAAATAAGTTAGTTTGGATGTCAAATACATAGGTTATTTTATCTTTTTTATTCCTCCCTTCCTCCCTCCCTTTCTTCTTTCCTTTTTCTTTGTAATCATAGAAAATGACAGAAAACAATTTGAGTTCTTCCAGCAATGAAGGGAATATTTTATTTCAGAGTATAAAGGTGGGAGTGAAGGCAGTGTATGTTTCTCCTCACACACAGCCCACAGTGGTCAGAACAGAAAATCAAGTACTTTAATAGCAGGAGTTGTTTTTATACCCAGATATTTCCTAATATATCTATTCCAATATTTCCTGTATATCTGTCCATCTCATCAGAAAGATGGTGACTATGAATAGTTGTGAAAATCATTGAGTTGTCTTTTTTCAAACCAGACAAGCTGGTTCTAAGATACTCTGTTGGTCCAAAGCAGAACATAGGTCATGGATAATTCTACTTAATATTATTTCTTAGGAAATTTGATTAATAAGAGTAAACAATAGTACTATAACTACTAAGAATTCAGGCCACTCAGTCAAACTAATGCAAAAGCCTGAGTGTATTGCCATCATGGAGGGCAACTGACTATTGTCACAGAAAACCATATGCTTATGTGCATCACTCTGTAAATGTTTATGAAAACTGTGGAGTGTTGCCATATGAGTTATAAATTACCATATCTAATAAGTAATCAATTGATTCAATCATTCTTGCTTAGAATCTGAGCATTTTGAAACTACGAAAACCTCTGTGGTAACAATGACACTAACACAGGAATACGTTTGGCATCCATTTTCTCTGATCATCACTCTTCTCCCTCAGTCCTACTTGTCCAACCTCTTTATCCATGCATTATAAATCTACTAGTCTGAAGTATGTTACTGTATAAGAAAAAAAAGTAAAAACCATGGAAACCATTCAGAATTCTTAAATACGGATGAAGTCAAATGACAACGTTTTATAACATACACTAAGGAGTGTGTCAAAAGTTGATAAACTATGTCCCATGATATGGTATGGTTATGTGTCCCCACCCAAACCACATATTGAACTATAATCCTCAGTACTGGAGGTGATTGGATTATGCGGGTGGATTTCTCATAATGGTTTAGCACCATCCCCTTGGGGCTATCTTTGTGATAGTAAATTACTTCTCATGAGATCTGGCTGCTTAAAAGTATATTGCACCTTGTTCTCTCTCTCTTGCTCCCACTGTATGAGACACCTGCTCTCCCGTCTTCCTCCACTCTTAATTGTGGGTTTCCTAAGGCCTCCCCAGAAAATGAGCAAATGTCCCAAGCCATACTTCCTATACAGCTTGCAGAATGATGAGCCAATTAAACCTTTTTTCTTTATAAATTACTAAATCTTGGGTATATCTTTTTAGCAATGTGAGAACTAACTAATACGCTCCATCACCTATTATATATGTTACTTTTGGAAGTTGACTTGACATTTCTTAGTCACAAATTTTTTGTCTGTCAAATGGGAAAAATAATCTTCATCTCATAGTATTTTTGTGGACATTAATAAAGTAGAAGTCTGGAGGTAACATCAGCAACATGGTAGAATAGAAGGCTCCTGACTGTCTCCATCAGTAGGCACTCTAAATAAACATTTATTCACAGATTAATTCCATCTGAGAGAAAGTCAGAAATGAGTTAAGAGGCTCCTACTTATCAACTAGGAAAACACTGGCATCAAACCAGCAAAAAAAAGCCGAGGTACACTCAGGCATGGACCAGGGACCCGAGTATGTGACATAAAATCAGGAAGGAATCCCAAACACCTGGCTTCTCTCTGTGGAGAGGAGGGTTTGGACAACACATACAGCATTCTAACTATAGTGTGGCTCTTAATTCACCAACTTCAAGAGCAGAAGAAATTAGACATATGTGAGTCTCTCCAGACTACAGATAAAAAAGCAGCAGTTTTTATGGGCGTGCAAACATGTTCAGGAGCTTTGTTCCCTAAAAGCAATGCAGGGACAGGGCTTGAAAACAACTTCCTGTTTCTTTCCAGCAGGGGTATATGATAGAACCTTCTAGTGGCCATTGGACGGCTTGGCTTCTAACTTGCTTTAGGAAGCTATACAGGGACACAACAGTAGTCCTCTAGCAGCTTGATTGGGAGCTCAGCACTTGCTAAGCCTTTTACCACTCCAGTGGTAAATCCATGTCTATTCATTCTACCTTGAAACACTTCGTGCATGCACCAAGGCCAAGACTTTAGATTCCACCCATGAGACTGCTTAAATATCCAACTCTGTGAGTCCATGGGACCTTGTCTTTCCGAGTCTCCTTACACCACAGGAAAAAAAAGGGTTGGACATACAATAGAACAATTTCCAATAGCTGTCCCCTCAGGATCACATGGTACAATCTGAATATGAGTACAGGCCTTCCACACATATTTTTCTCATCTTAGTACAAAGTCAGAGACAAACACCTGTGTTTAGCTTCACCATGAAGATAGAGCTAGGAAAATTTTATACTCCAACTTTCCAGCTATATCTAGAGAACCTGGTTTCTACCTTGTCAGTCTTTGGGTGCTGATAAGACATTGCACATTTTAATCTTCTGAGGGCCACCAAAACCAGAAAGAGCAATTGAGACAAACACAAAGATTAAAGAGGCATCTTAAAATTTCTGGTCAGATAGATGGCTGAGATCATTCTCCTATACAACTACAATCTGAAAAGATTGGGAGGGCCACATTTCTCATATCATGTGCAGAAACCAATACAGGAAAATGAAGAAAAAGAAAGAAACATGAAATATATTCCAAATAAAAGAAAAAAATCTCTAAAAACCGCTTCTCAACAGGGAACTCAAAATAATGGTCATAAAGATGACAAAAGAAAAATTTCAGCCAAATTAAATTTAAAGGAGTTTAAATGAGCAATGAGTGATTCATAAATTGGGCAATCGCCAGAATCACAGTAGATTCAGAGAGACTCCAGGGCAAACATGTGGTGGAAGAAGATTTATAGACACAAAAACAGAAAATGATGCTCAGGAATCGGCAGTGATGTCCAGAAACAGCTGGACTGATTACAAGTTGGCATTGCCTTATTGAACACAGTTTGAACACTTAGCAGTCTATGAGTGGTTGAAGTATTGCTGTTGGGATTGGCCAATACTCAGTTATTGTTACAGGTGCATACTCCTAAGTTAAAGTTTCAATTTTGTTTGTTAAGCTAGGTTACAGTTTATCCACAGGGACTCAAATATAGAAGTGCAGAGTCTTTCTCAGGCCATATTTAGTTTGCTTTAACAAAGATGGCCTCCAAAGACAGCAAAGCAATGCAAGGAAAAAAATCCAAGAATCTCAACAAGATATAAAGTACAAAAATTACCAATCAGATACCACAGAACTGAAGAAAACTATAACAACTAGAAAATTCAGTAGAGGGTTTCAGCTAGAAGAAGACAGGTAGAAGAAAATTTAATCTGAATCAGCAGAAGAAAAAAAAATAATGAGTGAAGATAGCTTTAGAGGTATATCAGACATCATCAAGTGAAACGACATGCATATAATTTGTTTTCAGGAGAAGGAGAGAAAGACACAGAAAACACAAAGAAATAATGACAATGATCAAAGCCAGGACATATCATAATTGTCAAAATTTAAAGACAAAGGGAGAGTTTTGAAAGCAGCAAGGGAAAACTGAAATATTATGTACAAGGGAAACTTCATTGTATTATGAGAAGATTCTTCATATTGATAAAAACAGTATCAGACAAATGAAGGTGAGAGAGTATATCACCATTAGATCTACATTATAGGAAATACTAAACGGGACTATTTAAGCTGAAGAAGGACACTATAATATCAAAACATGAAAGTATACAAACAACTGATAAAAATATATTGTCAAATCCCAAACACCCTAATACCACAATGGTGGTGAGTAAAACCACCATTAAATATCTAGAATTAAGGTTAAAATTCAAAACTAGCTAAAAGCAACCAAAATTCCAACAATTTGTGAAAACATACAAATTATAAAAAATTGGTAATTGTAACATCAAAAACATAAAACATGAGGGGTGGAGGACTATAGCATCTGTATGTACAATCACAGCTGTTATCAGCATAAAGTAGCCTGGTAAGTACATGGTAATTATCTAATACTCTAGATAACTGCAGAGCAAAAGCATATAATACACAAAAGAGAAGATCTAAAGCATATTATGACAGAAAGCTATCAGACTACAAAGTAAAAGAAGAATAAAGAAACAAAGGATACACCTAATAATCAGGAAACACTTAACAAAATGACAGAAACAAGTCCTTACCTGTCAGTCATGCAAACTGATATTTCCCAATAGGAACACATTTATACTGTTAGTGGGAGTGTAAACTAGTTCAACCATTGTGGAAGACAGTGAGGTAATTCCTCAAGGATCTAGAAATAGAAATTCCATTTGATCCAGCAATCCCATTACTGGGTATATATCCAAAGGATTATAAATTGTTCTATTATAAAAACACATGCACATTTATGTTCATCGTGGCACTGTTTACAATAGCAAAGACCTGGGACTAACTCAAATGCCCATCAATGATAGACTGGACAAAGAAAATGTAGCATATATACACCATGGAATACTATGCAGCCATAAAAAATGATGAGTTCGTGTCCTTTGTAGGGACTTGGATGAATCTGGAAACCATCATTCTCAGCAAACTGACACAAGAACAGAAAATCAAACACTGCATGTTCTCAAGCGGGTGTTGAATAGTGACAACATCTGGACACAAGGAGGGGAGCATTACACACTGGAGTCAGTTGGGGTTTGGCTAGGGGAATGACAGCAGAGGGATAAAGTTGGGAGAAATGCCAGGTATAGATGAAGGGAGAAGAGAGGCAGCAAACCACCTTGCCATGTATGTACCTATGCAACAAACCCTGCATGATCTGCACACGTACCCCAGAACCTAAAGTACAATTAAAAAAAAAAAAAAAGAACAGCTATTAAAACAAACCAAAAACAAAGTAACTGTAAGTTGCTGCCGACAAGAGATTCACTTTACCTTAATGAATAGTTACAGACTGAAGGTGAAGAGATAGAACAAAATATTCATGCAAATAGATACCAAAGGAAGGCAGGAGGGGGACACCTCCTCCTGCCATACTTATAACAGACAAAATAAATATTAGGGCAAAATCTATAAAAAAAAAAAAAAAGAAAAATAAGGTAATTACATAGTGATAGAGAAGTCAGTTTATCAAGAAAATATAACAATTGTAAACAGATATACACCCAACACTGGAGCACTTAAATACAGAAAATGAAGACTAAAGGATCTGGCTAGGTATGGTGGTAATCCTAGCACTTTAAGAGGCCAAGGTGGGCAGATCACGAGGTCAAGAGTTCAAGAACAGCCTGAACAACATGGTGAAACCCCATCTACTAAAACTAGAAAAATTAGCAGGGCCTGTAATCCCAGCTACTCAGGAGGCTGTGGCAGGAGAACTGCTTGAACCTGAGAGGCAGAACCCAGGAGGCAGTGAGCTGAGAATCCAGGAGGCAATGAGCCGAGATCACACCACTGCACTTCAGCCTCAGTGACAAAGTGAGACTCTGTCTCAAAAAGAAAGAAAAAAAAAAAAGGATCTGAAGTGAGACCTAGACTGCAGCACCATGATAGAAGGGGATTTAGATTTAAGTAACCCACTTTCAACTATAGACAGATCATTCAGACAGAACATCAGTATAGAAACATTGGACTTAAAGCATACTTTAGGTGAAATGAACCTCGCAAACACAGGCAGAATATTTCATCTAACAGTAACAAAATATACATTTTTATCAAGTTCTTTTATCAAGTTCAGAAGAAATATTCCCAGAATAGATTATATGTTAGGCCAAAACAAAAACAAAAACAAAAAAAAAACAAAAAACTTTTTACACATTTTTAAAAACTGAAGTATTTCAAGCATTTTTTTTTTGACCACAATGGTATAAAACAAGAAATCAATCACAGGATGAATTATAAAAAATAAATAGGAATTCAACAATATGCTTCTGAACAACTATAGAGTCAAAGAAGAAATTAAGAGAGAAATGTTGAAATACTTTGAGACAAATGAAAATGGAAACACAATTTACCAAAATATATGGGAAGCAGCAAACCATTTCTAGAAGGAAAATTCATAGCACTAAAAACCTTTATTAAGAAAATAAATATCTCAATAAGCAACCTAATATACCTCAAGAAACTAGAGAAAAAGGAAAAAAGGCCAACTGCAATCATCCATTGATATATAGAGAATATAGGTTCCAGGAAACCCTATGTATACAAAAATCTACATACTCAAATCCTGCAGTCAGACCTGCAGGACCCTTGTTTACAAAATGTTTTCCTCTGAATACACAGGTTTTATGTCCCACAAATACTGTATTTTTTACCTGTATTTAATTTTAAAATTCTGTACATTATCGGATCCGTGCAATTCAACCCCATGCTGTTTAAGGGTTAACTGTAAATGAAAAGTTAGCGGAAAGAAAATAAAGTTCAGAGTAGAATTAACTAAAATAAGGACAATACAAAAACCTGAAAAAGATCAACAAACTAAAATGATTTTTTGAAAAGCTGAACAAAGTTGATGATGAACTCTTAGCAGACTAACCCTTTGCAGAAATACAAAGAATTGTAAGAAATTACTAGGAACAATTGTATCAACAAATTGGATAACCTAGAAAAAAAAATGGATACATTTCTAGAAATATATAACCTAACAAGATTAAATCATGAATTTAATCTTGTTAGGTTATATATTTCTAGAAATTTGGAAATCTGAACAGAATAATAACAATCCAGAACACTGAATCAGTAATTAAATATGTCATCAAAGAAAACCCCAGGACCAGCTGGATTTATGGTTGATTACTACTAAATATTTAAGAACTAATAGCAAATCTTCCCAAGCTCTTTTGAAAATTGTAGACAGGGAAAACTTGCTAATTCATTTTACAAAGCCAGCAGTAACCTGATATGAATGCCAGACAAAGACACTACAAGAAAGTAAAACTACAAGCCAATATCACTGATGAACATAGATGCAGAAATATTCATCAAAATACTGACAAACTGAGGTCAATAGTACATTAAACGTATTCTTTACCATGATCAAGAAGAATTTATTCATGGTTTGCAAGAATCAATAAACATACTTTTGGTGGGAATGTTAGTCCAACTCTTATGGAAAACAGTATGGAGATTTCTCAAAAAACTAACAACAGTACCACCATTCAATTCAGATATTTCACTTCTGACAAAATAAAAATAAATTATGAACAAAATAAAAAGAAATCATTATGTTAGAAAGACAATTGTACTCATATGTTTATCACAGGACTATTTGCAATAGCAGATATATGGAATCAACCTATGTGTCTGTCAATGGTTAATTGGATTTTAAAAAGATGTATATATACATAGTATGATACTCAGCCAAAAAAATAAAATTGTGTTTTGCAGCAACAAGGAAAAAACTGGAGGCCATTATCCTAACATCACTCAGAAGCAAAGTGAAATGTCACATATTCTCAATATTTGTTTTTTTAATTTTTTAAAAATTGAGACGGGTTCTCATTCTCACCCAGGCTGGAGTGCAGTGGTGTGATCTCAACACATTGCAGCCACCACCTCCTGGGCTTAAGCAATCCTTCCACTTCAGCCTCCTGAGTAGCTGGGACCACAGTCATGTGCCACCAAATCAGTTTTTTTTTTTGTTTGTTTTTGTATTTTTGGTGGAGACAGGGTTTCGCCATGTTATGTAAGCTGCTCGCAAACTCCTGAGCTCATCTGATCCACCTATCTTAGCCTCTTAAAGTGCTGAGATTACAGGCATGAACCACTGCATCCAGCCTGCATATTCTCACTTTTAAGTAGGGGCTAAACAATAAGTGTACCGATGACCATACACAATGAAATAATGAACACTGGCGACTACAAAAGGTAGGAGGGTAAGAGGAAGGTAAGCACTGAAAAATTACCTACTGGGTACAATGTTCACTATTTAGGTGATGGATGCACTAAAATACCAGACTTCGCCACTACACAATATATGCACATAAGAAACTTGCATTTGTAATCATTAAATATGTTAAAAATTTAAATTTTAAAAAACAACAAATGGGATCTATCAAATCTACAGAATCAAGGACAAAAAACTATTAACATTTCAATTAATGCAAACAAGCATTTGATAAAGTTCAAAAACCCTTCATAATAAAAACTGTCAATATATTGGGTACAGAAAAAAAAATATTCAAAATCATGAAGACCATTTATGACAAACTCATGGCCAATATCATACTAAATAAGGAAATGTAAAGCTTTCTAAGAGTTGGAACAAAACAAAGATTTCCATTTTTAACACTTTTATTCAACATAGTACTGAAAACACTATTCAGAGGAATCAGACAAGCAAAATATAAAGAGCATTCAAATTGGGAAGGACAAAGTAAACTTTGCAGATAGCATAATCTCATATATAGAAAAACCTAATCACCAAAAACCTCCAAACTAATAAATTCAGCATAATAACAGGATACACAAATAGGTGTTACTACATACCAACAATAAAATAGCTAAAAAGGAAATAAAAAAGCAATTCTATTTAGAATAGTTACAAAAACAAAAAAGATCCCAGGAATGAATTTAACAAAGAAGGTAAAAGAAAAAAGCAATAAAAAACTATAAAACATTTGGGGAAAAAAAAAAAAAAAAAAGAGGACACCAAAAACTGAAAAGACATCCCATGTTCATGGATTGGAAAAAATATTGTAAAAATGACCATACTATAATACCCAAAGTGAATAACAGATTTAATGCAACTCTATAAAATTACTAATGTCATTCTTCACAGGAAAAAAACCCTAAAACCTGTATGGAACCACAAATGACCCTGAATAGTCAAAGCAATCTTTGCCAAAATGAACAACGCTAAACACACCATACTACTAAATTTCAAAATATATTACAAAACTATAATCAAAATAGCATGGTACTGGCACAAAGGCACACTGACCAATCAGAGTTCCCAGAAACATACTTACACATCTATGCTTAACTGATTTTTGACAAGCCAAGAAACACAATCCCTTGAATAAATGATATTAGGAATACTGGATCTCCACATGCAGAGAGTGAAATGGACTCTTAGCCTTTATATATGAATAAATTAAAATGAATTAAAGATATAAATGTAAAACCTAATACTGTAAAACTACCAGAAGAAAACATACCATACAAAACTCTATGACATTGGTCTGGGTAGTGATTTTTTTATACATGATCACAAAAGCACAGACAACAAAATCAAAAATAGACAAATGAGATTGCATCAAACAAAAAACTGTCTCAGAGTAGAGGCAATACTGAGTGAAGAGATAACATCTATAGATACATAGAAAATAATTTTAGGTATCACACATTGAATAAGAGCCTAATATTCAAAAGATACAAGAAACTCAAGTTAATAAAAAGTAAACCACTAATAAAATTGAGTCAAGACACTGAATACACACCTTAGAATATGACATGCAAATAACCAACAGATAAATGAAAAAAATAGCAAAAATCTCTGGTAGAGAAATGCAAAATAAAACCACAATGAGATACTACTTTCCACCTGTTGGTTTGACTATTCTCAAAAAGATGAAAAACACAAGTATTGGCAAGGATGTAAAGAAAAGGAAAACCTTGTATACTGTTGGTGGAAATGTAAGTTAATATAGCCATTTTGGAAGAATATGAAGATTTCTCAAAAAATTTAAAATTAATTTATTATATGATCCAACAATTGTACTTCTGTGTATCTATGCAAAGCATTAAAATCTGTATGTCAAAAAGATATTTGTGCTCCCATACTCTGAAGCATTATTTCTAGTGAAATATATGAAAACAAAGTGCCCATCAATGGATGAATGGATTAAAAATGTGGTATTTAGAGACAGAGAAATACCTTTGTCCTAAACGTACAAAAAATTCTGTCATTTTCAACAACATGGATGTAACTATGTGGATATAACACTGCATAAAATAAGCTAAGCACAGAAAGACAAATACCACATGATCTCACTTATATGTGCAAAGTTGAAAAACTTGAACTCATAGAAGGAGAGAGTAGAAGAGTGGTTACTTAAGGCTGGGGAAATAGGTGGTCAGGACAAATGGAAACATTGATTAAAAGCTACATAAGTTCATTTAGAGTTGAAGAATTAGGCTCTGGTGATCCATGGTACATCATGGTATCTATAGTAAAAAATAACTTAGGACAGTAGTGCCTTTTTATGTGTGGTTTCACTTTCCTTGGTTCCAGTTATTCATGGTCAACCATGGTTAAAAAGTATTAAGTAAATTCAGACACAATTCATAAGTTTTAAATTACAAGATGTATTGAGCAGCATAATGAAATCTCTCATTCCACTCTCTTGCCCAGGACATGAATCATGATTTTGTCCAGCATATCCATGCTACATATGCTACTCACCCATTAGTCACTTAGTAGGTGTCTGGATTATCAGACCACTTGTGGTATTGTAGACCAACTAACACTTATAAGTCCAAAGTGCAAGAATAGTTGATGGTAGCACTTCAGATATTCAAAAGAAAAGTCACAAAATTTGTCCTTTAAGGGAAAAGGTTACAGTTTAATGTAGGTATTTATTTATAGGAAAAAAAAAAAAGGTGTGCGGCATATGTACAGTTTGGTATTACAGGAGGTTTCAGACATCCACTGAGGGTCTTTAAAGTTATCTCCTGTGAATAAGGGGGGCCTACTATATTGTATATTTTAAAACATTATTAAAAGAATGAATTTTAAATGTTCTCACCAAAAGACAGCAGTATTTGAGATGAGTGATATGTTAATCCACAATCTATACATTTATAAAAATATCACATTATCCTTCACAAATATGTATAATTTTTGTCTATTAAAAATAAATCTTAAAAAATAATGTAAAATGCTTTAAGACATTTCAATAAATGTATTATATAATGTGTTTACTTTGTAGTTCAAATTATAAAGTATACCTATTCCTCAAAAACAAATTAAACCCAAAGCTGGAAGAAAAGAAGAAAGATTAGAGTAGAACTAAATAATATTGAAACCAATAAGCAATACAAAGTATCAATGAAATGAAAAGTTGATTCTGAAAAGAAACAAAATTAACCTTGACAGATTGATTGCTTTTGGTGTCATGTCTTAAGAATTCATTACCAAGGCCTGGGCCACGTACGCTATTTTTTTTCCCCCTCAACTTTTAAGTCCTGGGGTACATGTGCAGGATGTGCAGGTTTGTTACATAGGTAAACATGTGTCATGGTGGTTTGCTGCACATAACATCCCATCACCTAGGTATTAGGCCCAGTATCCATTAGCTATTCTTCCTGATGCTCTCCTGCCCAGTCTCCTCATTCTGACATGCCCCAGTGTGTGTTGATCCCCTCAATGTGTCCATGTGTTCTCATCATTCACCTCTCACTTAGAAGTGGGAACATGAGGTGTTTGGTTTTCAGTTCCTGTTTTAGTTTGCTGAGGATAATGGCTCCCAGATTCATCCATGTTCCTGCAAAGGACATGAACTCATTCTTTTTATGGCTGCATAGTACTTCATGGTGTATATATTCCACATTTTGCTTATCCAGTCTTTCACTGATGGACATGTTGGTTGATTCTATGTCTATGCTATTGTGAATAGTGCTGCAATGAACATATGTATGCATATGTTTTTATAATAGAATGATTTACATTTCTTTCGGTATAGATCCAGAAATTGTATGGCTTGGTCAAATGGTATTTCTGCCTCTAGATCTTTGAGGAATTTCCACACTGTCTTCCACATTGATTGAACTAATTTACACTCCCATGAACATTGTAAAAGCCTTTCTTTTTCTCTGCAATCTTGCATCTGTTGCTTCCAGACTTTTTAATAATTGCTATAATGACTGGCCTGAGATAGTATCTCATTGTGGTTTTGCTTGCATTTCTCTAATGATCAGTGATGTTGAGTGTTTTTTCATTTTTTGTTGGCTGCATGAATGTCTTCTTTTGAGAAGTGTCTGTTCATGTCCTTTGTCCTCTTTTTAATGGGGTTTGGTTTTCTCTTGTAAATTTGTTTAAGTATGTCATAGACTCAGATATTAGACCTTTGTCAAACGAAGAGATTGCAAAGCATTTCTCCCATTCTGTAGATTATGTGTTCACTCTGATGACAGTTTCTTTTGCTGTGCAGAAGCCCTTTGGCTTATTTAGATCTCATTTGTCAATTTTGGCTTTTGTTGCAATTGTTTTCAGCATTTTTATCGTGAAATCTTTGCCCGTGCCTATGTCTTGAATGGTATTGCCTAGATTTTCTTCTAGGGTTTCTACAGTTTTAGGTTCTGCCTTTAATTACTTAATTCATCTTGAGTTAATTTTTGTGTAAGATGCAAGGAAGGAGTCCAGTTTCAATCATTTGCATGTGGCTATCCAGTTCTCCCAGCACCGTTTATTGAATAGGGAGAATCCTTTCTCCATTGTGTTTGTCTGGTTTGTCAAAGATCAAATGGATGTAAGTGTGCAGTCTTATTTCTAAGTTCTCTGATCTGTTCCACTGGTCTATGTGTCTATTTTTGTACAAGTATCATGCTGTTTTGGTTACTATAGTCTTGTAGTGTAGTTTGAAGTTGGGTAGCATGATGTCTCTATTTTATTCTTTTTGCTTAGGATTGTCTTGGCTATACTGGCCTTTTTATGGTTACAACTGAATTTTAAAAGTTTCTTCTAATTCTGTAAAGAATGGTCAAAGGTAGTTTAATGGGAAGAGCATGGAATCTATAAATTGCTTTGGGCAGCATGACCATTTTCAAGATATTGTTTCTTTTGATCCATGAACATGAAACATTTTTCCATTTGTTTGTGTCCTCTCTTATTTCCTTGAGCAGTGGTTTGTAGTTCTTTTTGAGGAGGTCCTTCACTTCCTTTGTTACCTGTATTTCTAGGTATTGTATTCTTTTTGGAACAATTGTGAGTTGGAGGTCATTCGTGATTTGTCTCTCTGCTTGCCTGTTTTTAGTGTAAATAAATGCTGGCAAATTTTGCAAATTGATTTTGTATGCTGAGATTTTGCTGAAGTTGCTTATCAGCTTAAGAAGCCTTTGGGCTAAGACAGTGAGGTTTTCTATATATAAGATCATGCCATCAGCTAACAAAGATAATTTTACTTCCTCTCCTTCTATTTGAATAGCTTTTATTTCTTTCTCTTGCGTGATTGCCCTGGCCAGAACTTCCAACACTGTGTAGAATAGGAGTGGTGAGAGAGGGCATCTTTATCTTGTGCTGGTTTTTAAGGAGAATACTTCCAGCCTTTTTCCATTTAGTATGATGTTGGCTGTGGGTTTGTCAAATATGGCTCATTATGTTGAGGTCCGTTCCTTGAATATCTACTTTATTGAGAGATTTTAACATTAAGAGATATTGCATTTTATTGAAGGCCCTTTCTGAATCTACTGAGATAATCATATGGTTTTTGTCTTTAGTTCTCTATTTATGTGATGAATTACATTTATTGATTTGTATACGCCAAACCTTTTTGCATTTTGGTGATAAAGCCAACTTGACAGTGGTGGATAAGCTCTTTGATGTGCTGCTGAATTCAAGTTGCCAGTATTTTATTGACAATTTTTGCATTGATGTTCATCAGGGATAATGGCATGAAGTTTTCTTTTTTTGTTGTTGTATAGCGGCCAGGTTTTGATGTCAGGATGATGCTGGGCTCATCAAATGAGTTATGGAGGTGTCACTCCTTTTAAATTTGTGGAATATTTTCAGTAGAAATACTACCAGCTCTTCTTGCACCTCTGGTAGAGGTACAAAGAGGAATAATAACCTGCCAACCAAAAAAAGCCCATCTGGTCTGATTTTTAAACTGGCAGGCTATTTATTACTGCCTCAATTTCTTTCTTAAAATAATAATTTAAAAAACCTTTATTGTGGAAAAAACACTGTTAAGGAAATTACAGAAAAAGACACAGACTTGAGAAAGCACTTGTACATCAAATACTGAAGAATTTGTGTCCAGAATGTGTAAAGAATTCTCAGAACTCAATAGGAAAAGATAAACAAAATTGGCAGACCGTTAGTCAAGAAAAAACAGAAAATTCAAATAAGCACATTCAGAAATGATAATGATGACATTACAACTGATACCACAGAAATACCAAAGATTAGATATTTCTATGTTTCTCTAATGACAAAAACTAGAAAACCTAAAGGAAATGGCTAAATCCCTGGAAACAGAAAACCTCCCAAAATAAAACCAGGAAGAAAGAGAAGTCATGAACAAACCAATAATCAGTCATAAAATTGAATCATCAATAAAAACTTTCCCATCCCCACCCAGAAAAAAACAGCCCAGGATCAGACAGATTCATAGCTGTATTTTAACAGGTGTACAAAGACTAACTGATACCAATCCTAATGAAACTGTTCAAAAATATTGAGAAGGGATTCATCCCTAACGCATTCTACGAAGCTGATACTACTTGAATCAGGCAAGAACTCAACAACAAAAAGCAAACTATAGGTTAATATCCTCAATCTAGAATACGAGCAAACAAAATCCAACAGCACATCAAAAAGAATATGCCACAATCAAATGGGTTTTATTCCATGGATACAAGGATGCTTCAATATACACAAATCAATAAATGTGATGTACAATGTAAATATAATTAGAAAAACCACACATCATTTCAATAGACGCAGAAAGAGCATTTGACAAGTTCGGTATCCCTTTATGATAAAAGCCCTTAACAAATTATTCATAGAGGAAACATACGTCAAAGTAATGAAAGCCATATATAACACACTCACAGCCAACATTATACTGAATGAGAAAAAGTTAAAAGCATTTCCCTTAAGAATTGGAACAAGACAAGGATGCTCACTTTTGCTACTCCTATTCAACACAGTACTGGAAATTCTTGCTGGAGCAACAGTCTAGAATTAGGATTTAAAATTTGGCTTTATAGGAAATTATTTATATATGTAACCACCTATCTAATATACATTTACATGAGAATGTGGATCAAGTCACATCACTGAAATACAGATGGTCAATACAGATGAGGAAAAGCTCAAACTTGCTAGGCAAATAAATGTAAATTACCCACCCAATTAATTATATATTTGTAAGTACAATACTTATTGATGACTGTGAAGGGAAACAGACAATTTCATCTTTTTCTGAACAACGCAAGGTAGTAGCCATTTCCTATAAGATAATTTGACTTTATTTACTATTGGTAAAGTGATCATTTCTTTTGATTCTAAGAATTTATCCTCAAGAAAAAAATATATTTTATATAAATATTTACATAAAACAATTGGAAATGACATTGACATCCAGTGAAAAAGAATACTGATGATTAATTGGCTGTATTTTAACAGAGCATGAAATCTGAAAACGATACCACAGAATAATTTTATGTGTCACTGGAAACAAAAAGTCATTACACATTCTTAACTAGAAGAATGGCAGTTACACAATACATGTGTAAAGTGATCTTGTTTTACTACACATTTATATGAATATATATGCTTTTTATTAGGTATATTTTATAAGAACATATTGTATATTCAGTAACAAAGAAAGGTTTTATAAAAATTATAAAATACCCAGCTCAATATTTACTTCTAGAAAAAGTCTGTTTATTACAGAGGATCCTGCTATTATAATACTCTAGTCATTTGTTCCTACATATTTCTTGCTCAATTTTATTTAAAAATGTGTTTTTACTCGCCTATCTCCTTTTTGTTCATCTATAATACTTCATATGTTAACTAGTCTTCCCTCAATATGCCTAGAGGATTGGTTCCAGGAACCTGCGCCCCATTTCGAAATGCACAGACACTTAATTCTCTTATGTTGGTTTGTATAGTGTTTGCATGTGAACATATCCCCCTGTATATTTGAAATAATTTTTAGATTACTGTGTTTGTAATTTTAGATTACAAACATTCTTAATACCATGTAAATGCTATGTAAATAGTTGTTATACTACATTATTTTTTATTTGTATTATTTTTAATTATATTGGATTTATGTTTGCTTCCCCATGGACACTTCAAATCTGCAGTTGAATTTGTGAATGCAGAATCCATGCATACAGAACCTGTAGATATGGAGGGCTGACTGTCTGAGACACCCTGGAGAGGTTGGATTAGCCGAAACCATTCTCCTTTTTCCTTCCTTTCCCTTTTCACATTTCTATCTTAGGTGACTAGGTGCCACTAAGAAAAAAAAACCCAAAAGTAATATAAATTTTAGCAGGAAAGGTGATTTTAATTTTGGAAATGTAAATAGAACTGTTTGTGACATACCAGTGTTGTAATGTCTATTAAATAAATTTTAGCCTAAAGATGTCCTCTTATATATTTTAAGTTCGGCCAAAAGTTTTCCCCATACATAATGAACTGTAACAACTAGATGTGTAAACAGACTATAACCTACCCTTGTACTAATCACAGAGTGGTCAAATTACAGGCAGCCAGCTGTTCAAACCATGTTCAAAAAGGGCAGCCACTGAGCCATAACCAATCTGGCTGCTTTTGTACCTGGTTTCCATTTTCTGTACATCATACATCACTCCCCTTTTTCTGTCTATAAATCTTATCTGACTGTGTGGCAGCCCTGGAGTTGCTCTGCATTTATCCTGGTTCTTCTGAAAGCTGTCGGATTTATGAATCATTCTTTACTCAAACTGTTAAGTTAAATTTGTATTAAGTTTTTAACAGGTCTTTCTGACATACTTAGGCATATCTGGAAATCATGTTTTGAATTAGACATTGTTGAAACTGACCCAAACTCTGTGATCCTGAAAAGCAGGTCAAACAATCTTTTCACCTTTTAGGTTTTCAGAAATGGCTTACTGACATGCACCACTCTTCCCAAGTGACCTGGATGAGACTCAAACGTGCTTCCTTATTTACCTATGAGAAAATCAGGCAAGGGTGCTCCAAATTCCCATCCTTTGCCTGGTAAAGAATTAGCAAATTCTTTGTCCCCACTGATCAGTCTAAACGAAATGCTTGTCATCCAACCTTTGCTTAAGATTCCCTTTCCTTCAAGTCCTTTATCTTGAGTAACCTTAGTCTATGACAACATACAACCCATCTTTAACAGTCACTCCCAATTGGCTGGCCTCAGGAAAACACTCCCTCATCTGCTGAATCATGACACTATTACACATTTACAAAACTGGTTCTTTCTATCTTTGTTTACTCTTTCTCATTGAAAAAACAAACAAAACCCTTTTGCCTAACTTTTGATAAACTTATATTTTCTGGTTTTAATGTTCTCTCTAGTGAAATCGCCCTCTTTTTTCTATGACTATAGTCCCTTCCCCAACCCCTTTCAAAAATCCTTTTGAATGAAGTATCTTACTGAGTTCATATTTATTATATATTTAACAGGGTAATTAACATATAATTGGTATGAGAAAACAAAAAATAGAAGAGAATTTTACTAAATATGTAATCCTGAATATCGTCAATATTTGTAAGGCAGAATAAGGATCCAAAGTCTAGGAAATGGTTTGGAAAACAAAACACACACACAGGAAGAATACAATAGAAATTGGAGAAATTTATAGAAAAACTTTAAAGAGAGATGTGCAGTCCTCACCAAATCCAAGATTTTGTTCTCTTGTCAGCTAGAAGGGAAAAAAAAAAAAGGGCCTGGGAGGAATCAGAAAGTATTTAGCACCTAATAACTGCTGAGATTTCCACTAATTGCTCTAGCACTTAACCCTCAACAAGAACACTCACCAGTGAGTCTGGCATGGCCTTTGAAGGCCAATGGACCTAGATCTAAATTTAGATGTTTCTGAGATGCTGAGTAATTCAGCATAAAAATAGTAACAATAATAAAGTACTAAAACAATTAACATACTCAACGGTTATGTTCTAGGAATGAAACTTAAAAAAAACACTTATGCTATTGCAGCTACTTCCATAGACATTATATGATGCAACTATTTTCAACACCTGCATTTACCTATGAAGACACTGTGGTACAAGGAGGTGGTTTAAAAAACATCCAATCATAAATGATGAATCTGGGATATGAACTCGGGCACATCTTTCCAGTCACTCAATCACCTAACTTCTACATTTGATTGCTGACTTTTGTAAGTTTGTTAAACTCTTTAAATTATCATCTATCTTACTTTCTTTTATAGAAGCCAGCTAAGAGTACATAGGACAAACATTTTTTAGAAGGATTAAATGGTACAATATAACAATTTGATCAGCATAATGTCCAGCACAAAGTAAGGTCTCAATAAATGTGAGCTCTTAATCTTTTGTAAGTGAGAATATCGTCTCAGAAAGGAAAAAATAATTCCCTCAAGGTCATTCAGGTAGCAATTAAAATAATTAAAATTCAAAGCCCGATCTCCGTAACCCAAAGTCTGTTCTTTTCCACCACAGCTTGTTGTCTCAAATAAGTGAGATAATTGAATCTTGATTAATAAATAAAACAGTGCATTTACTTTTATCATTATGCTGTTTTAGGAAAGAATCTTTAACTAGTTCTTTTGTGGTAAGGGCAGTGAGACCAACAGGACGTTATGTCTTAGTGATAGTTTCTCCATCTGGCATGATTGAATAAGGATGCAAGACATTGGAGGAAAATGAATTCACTCTCAGCTTTTGCCTTCTTTCCTTCTTACCAGAGTTTTACAACATCTGCTGCTGCTGGTTTTTTTCGTACCCATGGATCGGAATCATTTTTTTTTTCCCAGTTTAAAATTACATTCTTCTCTAGGGGTGTCCTCAACACTGATTGCTAAATAATGAAGTTCATGATGTCACACCATGTTCTGCTTCTGTCCCTGGTGAGTGGGCAAAAACTGAGCATATGTCAGACACTGAAACAGAGATGTCGGAAGCTCTCCAAAGCTGCCTCCAGTAAAGTCCTGATTCCTTGGCCTTGTGAAAAAGGGGATTTGATCCAGGATAATAAGAATAGGAACTGCTGAGGCTTGGAACAGATTACATGCCCATCCTCTGTGGAATAATGTAGAACACAGCAAACAGAGCTGCAAAGGCTCTTCTCAGTTGACAAGCTGCCATCTCAGGCAAGATGTAGAAATTGGATAAAAATCATAATAATGTATTTATGGGCTGGTGGTACAAAATTAGCAGCATTCAATGGAATTTCTAAAGCGAATCATACTTATCCTATTTTTTGAGTCCATTAGAAGATAGAACCTATGAAAAACATTGAATTTGCCATGTGTATGAGTTGTGTCAGCGACAGAGAAAGTAAAACATGGCATCAATTTAAGTAAACATTAAATTTACTTATTTAATGTTTATATTTCTCATTAGATTACAAGTTGCATAGTACAGAAAATATTTAGAAGTTGTCTTTATTGCTGTTCGATTGCCAGATAATAGCAAAATGCCTAGCATTGTGCTTGGGGCATACTAGGTGCTCAATAAATGTTTATAGAATAAATCGATGAATAAATGCATGAGCACAAGGGAGGAAGGCTGAAATCAAACAGAAAAGCTTTATTTTGATTAAGTCCACTGACCAATGAAAAATGCAGGTAAAGAGACTTAAAAGGATATTGTGAGTAAAAACTCATGGTTTACCCAGTTTCCCACATTTAATACTTGTTTGCTTTCTTTACAGGATCTTGGGGGTGAGGAAGCAGCCCAAGTGAAGAGGCAGCAGAAGGGGTATCCTTGTTTTACCAATTACTCATCTGTAGGAGATGGTGCATTAAATGAAATATTCTCTGCTCTCTCCTAACATCTACTCCTCACCAAAGAAGAAGGCATGGCACCTGAACCTTTGCAGTATTCAATTAAAGTTCTTTTGGCACAATGTTGCAGCTGATTGCTTATCTTTCTCTCTTATTAGGCTTAAAACTTCTGGAAACTAGAAGCCTGTATTACATATTTGCCTCAGAGTCCTGGAGGCCTATCAAATGGCAGATCTTCAATCCATGAATGAATGAATGAATGAAATGTGAAGAAAAAAATACAAGTTGTTTATTTTTGTTAAATTTATTTTTTTCAAAATATTTACTGAGAAAATGACTCTGGGAAGATGGCAGAGTAGAAAGGCCCAGAAATGTGTTTCCCCAGCTAGACAACTCCTCTACGGGCAGAATCTGTTTGATGTGACAATTTTTTGAAGCTCTGAATGGAATAAATATGAAGAAAATGCAAAGTACAAGTCTTGTTACTTCCAAGGGATGGCTTGTATAAAATTGTTAATTTTGTTGAGTTTCAGCTTTTGATTTGGAAGTGAGTACTCATTTCCAATCCTGGCCATGTTGAGAAGCTGTGTGCATGTTCCAGGAGCAGTTTGCACATGGTGTGTGGGAGCCAGGGTGAACAATAAGGATCCTAACCTTCAAATATCAGGTATCTGTTCTCTGATTACTAATTGCTTCTTCTGATTGAAGAGATACAGACACAGGTGAGAAGCCATTGTTGAAATCCTGACGGAAGTTGTTATTATTCACAATAGCCAAAGGTAGAAACAACCCAAATGCTCATCAACAGATGACTGGATAATCAAATTGTGGTATAAACATATCATGAAATATTATTCAGTCTTAAAGAGGAGGAAATAATTTTGACACATGCTATAACATGAACAAGCTTTGAGGACATTTTTCTTAGTCAATCTTTCTAAAAGACAAATTGTATAATTCCACTGATAGGAGGTATCAAGAGTAGTCAGATTTATAGAGAAATAAAGTATAATGACTGGCAGGAGTTTGGGGAAGGAGGGTGTATCAGGCTGTTCTTACATTGCTATAAAGAAATACCAGAGATTGGGTAATTTATAAAGAAAAGAGGCTCTTGATTCTGCTATACAGGAAGCATGGTGCTGGCATCTGCTAAGGCCTTGTGAAGCTTTGAATAGTGGCAGAAGGAGCCCTTCGTGGTGGCTCACCCCTGTAATCCCAGCACTTTGAGAGGCTGAAGTGGGTAGATCACTTGAGGTCAGGAGTTTGAGGCCAGCCTGACCTACATGGTGAAACCCTGTCTCTACTAAATACAAAATAAATTAGTCAGGTATGGTGGTACATGCCTATAATCCCCACTCTTGGGAGGCTGAGACAGGAGAATAACTAGAACCCAGGAGGGAGAGGTTGCAGTGAGCCAAGACTGCACCGCTGCACTCTAGCCTGGGCAACAGAGCAAAAGTTCATCTCAAAAAAATAAATAAATAAAAAGAAAAAGAAAGAAAAAAATAATAATGGCAGGAGGCAATGGGGAAAGCCAGTGTCTCACATGGTGAGAGGGTGGGGGAGGTGCTACATTAAAAAAACCAGGGGTAACTCACTCACTGTTGTGAGGATAGCATCAAGAAATCAGGGATCCACTCCCATGACCCATGACACAAACACCTCCCACCAGACCACATCTCCAACAATGGGGATTACAATTCAACGTGAGATTTGGCAGGGGCATATAGTTGAACTATATCAGAAGGCATGAGGAGTTAATGGTCAGTGGGTATAGAGAGTTCAGCTTTTGCAAGATGAAATTAGTTCTGCAGATTAATGCAGGTGATTGCACAATAATACAACTGTATTCAACACTATCTGTACACTTAAAATTGATTAAGATGGTAAATCTTATGTGTATTTTACCAAATTAAAGAAATTAAAAATATTTACTGAGCAAAGATTAAACACATAAGGATATTTAAAATTTTATTATAACTATATTGATTAGTCTTTAATAAGCTTAATATATACTAAAATATGAAATTATACTAGGCTACATACTTATACTTTTTTCATACTAAATACATATAGTCTATATTCTTCACAATAAGCAGAGGTAAATACTGTTTCATTTTGCAAATAAAACAGACCAGAATATCAAGATATCTCAATAAAGATAATACTGAAGAAGTATCAGGATATGAACTAGTTATTTCCCTAACATCCATTTACCAATAGAAATGAAACTCAAGTTTAAGTCAAGCTATTAAATTGCCTATAGTCATTATATCTCCTTCATTTGCTGGCATTTTGCCACGACTTCTACAAAACCTTACTCTTGAAAACAAGCGAGAAGTATAACATTATTCAGAGTCAAGAAGAGCATCATCAGCCACCCAACACAACGCATGGGTGCCATTTTAACACCATTCTCCAAAAGACAAACTGGATATAACTTCTGCTTAGAGAGACAGTTGAATACTTGTCAAGCAGCTGCCATCTACCCATGGGGTCTGCTACATTGAGCAGTGTCATCCTCTGAACATGACATTCAATGATATCTTTGTATTAAGGCATATTGTCATCTGGAAATAACATTTTTACTTTGTTTGAATCCAGATGTCAGTATGTTTACATATTCTCTGCTCTTAGCTATGTCGTTGGGGTCTCAGTGCATGAGCTGACATATTTTGTGGTCATGCTGCCATGCTACATCAAGGTCCTAGGATGGTTAGTTTTAAAATCAAGCTTAGAAAATATTGGTGTTTAAAAACTTTTCTATTAGTCCAGAGAATATCTTCTTAAATATAGAAAAAAAGGAAAAGAATCACAATAAACTAAATATCCTTTTCTCTAAGAAAAGGAAAAAAATATCTATAGACTCGAGGTAGGGAAGTAGATGTTTGCCTCAGGTCAATTTAGTAAAACTACAGACCAAAAAATAATGGCAAAAGAAAATTTCCTGTATTTTTGAAATTTTACTAAGAATAGGTGATATGCTTAGCCATCAACTGGACTTCTCACCTAAAGCTATGAATTCCTGTACCATCTCCATCCCTCTCCTTCTACCACATTATCTTAATATTACACTATTAGAAAGAAAGAAAAAAAAGACAAAACAGTAAACCCAAGGAGTAAGAACAAACAGAACAGTACACAGAAGGAGAAACTGAGGTTAAAGGCAGAGATGCAAGAGCTAGATTAATTGCCAGAGGAAAAAGAATAATAGAGAAGAATGTGATAATGAAAAAAAAAAAAAAAAAAAAAAAAAAAGGAGGGATGTCCTCAAGGTTTCCCAGAGAAACAGAATCAACAGAGCAAGGAATTGACTTATATAAGAGAAGCTGAGTCCCAAGATCTGCAGTTAGCAAGCTGTAGACCTAGGAGAACTGCTGTATGTTTCAATCCTGGTCAAAGACATGTGAACTAGGAGACCTGATTGCTTAAGTTCCAGATGGAAAACCAGCAGGATGGAGATCCAAGAAGAGCCAGTGTTTCAGTTAGAATCTGAAGCCTGGAGAAAACCGAAGTCCAGCTAAAGCAGTTAGGCAGCAGGAGACTCCTCTTACTCTTTTTTGTTCTATTCAGGTCTTCAATGGATTGGAGAAGACCCACCCACAGTAGGAAGGGCAATCTGCTTTACTCAGTCTACTGATTCTGATGTTAATCTCATTCAGCAAAAAACCTCACAAACACACCCAGAAGCATATTTATCAAATATCTAGGCATCCATGGCTCAGTCAGGTTGACACATAAAATTAATCATTGCAGGAGATAGATGAAGGATCTGAGAAGATAAAATTCAAATAAAATTCAGAACACTAATAAACAGATTAGCCTTTCCTAGGATGAGGAACAGTTTTTCCATTTTAATTGGTGGAAGCTAGTGATGACTGCAAGGGCAGATCAAGTGTAATATGGAGTTTTATAGACTGGAAAAACAAGGAAGAAAAACCAAACAGTCTGAAAATTGCATATAAAAAAAAAACTTTGTATGTTTTAGGTTTTAAAATTGTATTATGATTCTATTTAAAATAAGCTCTTTTCTATTTGATTATACACTACATTAACAAATACATTTTATAGATAAAATATGTCTTCAATTTGATTTAAGATATTCTAAAAAACTTAGGGAATATGCTAAAATTTAGGGAATATGCTGAATGTAAAACTGAAATGTAAAAGAAGATATTAATTGATCCTAAGAGCTCATTTAAGGGATTTGACTTTGTCGTGCTTGGTACTCAATCCATAATGATTCCTGCCTCCTGGAACTTACACCTTGTGGATCCCCTTCCATATTATACCAGTGTTGGTCTATGTGACCAGCAGCGTATTAAAGACCTGAAGACACCTCACCTCTCAGATTAGGCTATAAATGTCTTAGGTGTTCTCATGTTTGTTCCCCCTCTCTTGCCACTTGCTTTGTGGGAAACAGTTTCAACACATAGTGTTGTTGTTGTGGCCCAGTTGGTAAGAAACCAAATTCTTTAAAAGCTGTGGAGGAGAGCAAAGTCCTGCCAACAATTTTATGAATGACCTCAAAGTTGATTCTCTGGTCCGAGATGACTGTAGCCCCAGCCTAGAGTCTGATGGCACCTCAGAGACCCTAAGACAGTTTAACTAAACTAGACAGAGTTCAATTAAAATTCAGTAGTCAAAAATATCTGGGATGTGAAAAAGTTCTAATGTAAAAAAACAAAGAAATGGGATCTTCAGTTTTTTCTTAACACAGTAACCACAACTTACAAGGAAATTAGCATATATCTCTATACTTGATCATTGGCTATTTCCAGCCATATATACTCAAATTTATGTAGTGAATTAAATATTTTAAAAATTTACTTGAAAACAAATTTTCTTACAATATTTATATCTTAGTTCTAGCTGTCTCTTACCTCTAGTAGCTTGTCTCAAATTATATTGTCAGGCACCAAGATCATTTTTAAAAATTCAATACGTACTTAATAATGATTTGGATGAATATGCAAACAAACAAACAAACATCTTTGTTGAGAAAATGTCAAGATTTATAGCAAGAAAACATCTGCTACAATCCTATGAGCATAAATTTCTGAGCCCATAACCTTAGGCCTTGCACTCTGAGCCTCAAATTTTTATTTACAAAATGAAGAAAATGGTGATATCCATTTCACTAATTGCTTCATTTGCTGCTGAGTAGACTAATGGAAAAGAAATATTTGAATAAATGGTGATTACACACAGAAACTAAAGTATTAAAATGGGAGCACAATAAAAGAAATTGCATTACAGCATGAGATATGTGTTGGCTAAGTTTTAATGTCTTCCTTAGTTAAAAATTGGTTTTTGTAAGAAAATTACTTTGACTTTCAATAGCGAACTGTTTGTTTTTTAATCTGCATCTTAAAACCAAAGTATATTTCATCTCATTATAGCCTTGGGTTCTCATGACCAGCTCTTCAACACTACTACTTTAGTTAAGATACTTGCTATGCAGATTACTCTCCACTAGGGGATATGATTGCTTTAATGCACCATCCAGAGTTTTTATAACCATAGCTTCCCACAAACAAGCTTAATATTTATCTACTTAATTATTCTTTAACAATAGATTTCTTTCTGAAACTAATGAACTACAGGATATTTAAACATCATATAGAGTAAAATGTAAAGAAATACTAACGTATACAATTAGGTGTCCTCAAAATGACAACATGAATCTTAATGATTTATCTCTTTTCATTAAAGGTGTTAATTATCTAGAAAAATCTATTTCTTAGGTTATCAGGGGATAATCTATGATCTGTGATTCTCATAACATATCAGAGTGATATATACCACTTTCTAAGACTTGTAGCCACAGTCCACTGTTGTTAATCCCCAGAGAAAAATATCTTCCCATTAAAATCTTAAAATGAAAATATGTGATTCTTCTCTTTGGAAAGGAGTAGCATTCTAAGCTTTTTAGTCTGTTGTCTAAATAGCCTAAATTTAGCATTTCTTCTGCCCAATTTTAATGTGTTTGTCTTGTTTTTGCTTTTTAGCAGTTTTAATGTGATAGTCTCACTGTTTTTGTTTGTTTATATTTTGCTTAAGGTTTGTAGTGCTTTTTGAATCTATCTCATTATGTATCTATTTGTAAAATTTATATCTAATGTCCTCAAGGATTGCTTCTGTCCTGTTACGTGTTTCTTCTTCTCCTGAGAATTTGATTCCACATTTTTGAGACTAATTTTGTTTTTTTCTAAATGGCTTCTGTAATCAATTGCCTTTTTATTCTTTGTCATTCCATTATCTCTTTATGCTTCAATTTAGGTATTACTTTCTGACATGTTTTCCAGTTTAATTTTGTCTTTAGTTATCTTTAATTTTTACTCATATTTTAAAAATTCTAGATATCCTATTTGATCTTTCTCTGCAGTCATTCCATTATCTCCTGAAATTATTCATCTTGTCTTTTATTTCCTAGAACATAATACTGATTTGTTTTTTGTGTCTGACCATTCTTTTATCTAGATCTGTTTTGTTTGTTGATGTTGTTCTTATTTTAAAATACCATGGTAGGCTGTGAACTATAATTTTTGTACCATCAGCCCCACAAATCCAAATGCCCTGCTCATCTTCTCAGCAACCATCCTCAGCATTAACAATTATCTCCTGGAAAAATGCAAAAGTTAAGGGCAGCTATGCAAGTTTCCCTCTGTTGATCTTGGCATCACAATTTCTTACTACTGTGGATACATTTCGTATGTTTTAAAGCATGTTTGTTTTAATTTTTGTCTAGTGGTTCTCTCTGGGAAGGTTGATCAAACCAATCTCATCTGCTCCTGCTAGAAATGGAATCTTCTCCACATCATTTAAAGAGCTGATCTGTCTGTATCTATGGCCTTAGCCAAATATGAACTTAAAGGATTTTACACACCTATTTCAAAACATGGGTCAAAAATTTAATAATATAAAGGAGGAAAAATAATCTGCAAAAGCAGCATTAAAAATTGTAATGTTAACTCCTTATCAAATTACAGATTTTCCACTTTTTATGGTCTTTTAAATATAGTTTTCATCTAGAAGCTAAAACCTCACTTTTGACAAAGCCATTAAAATTTTTTATAAGTTTTGGAACCTAATAATGCAGAGTGAGTTTTTAAACAGAGCTAAAGTGAAATGGCAAAGTTGGTTCCAATTTGTCATAGCAAATGTAGAGCTATAAATATGCTTGTTAAGTAGACAAGATGTAAGGGAAGATTATAAAAATCTTGAAGCCTAATTAACTTTCTATAGAACTATACTATATTTTTTATCTACAGATTTATAATTTTGACTGTTGATTTAAATAACAATTTCAAGAAAGCAAAAGTAAAGTTGTTCACTAGTCATTTTGCTAAGTCTGCATGCCAATTACTTAAATATTTGGAAAGTAAATAGATATGTTTACAGACACACAAACACGTGCATACATTCATAAGAAAATTTCTCAAAGCAAAAGATTTTATAAACCCCAAATTCTTTTAGTGGACCACACTGATAACCTAATTGTGTGGGCTATGTTTTAACTCGTAAGTTTGCACCCTAAGAGATGCTAAATCACCTCTCCTGACCATGCACCAGCAGTAATCAATGATTAATTATAGACATCATTAAGATTCACAACGGACTCAGATTTGTGATGCAAACATTTCCAGAATCTGTGAAGAAAGAGGCCTTGTATCTGTCACTTAATCATGTTGTGGCCTATTGTATTTTGCAAGGATATTTGCAGGAACATCTCTATTCCTTCTTTTCCTTCTGAAATGTGACCTTACAACTCTCTCATTGAGAGGTGAGGGTTTAACTTCATACAAGCTAAGTGGCCAGCAGAGTAAAGAGAAAGTGACACTGGCAATCCTATGTATAGCCCTAACCTGGCCTAGAGTCTTCTGTTTCCTGGCTTTTGAAAACCCATTAACAATATATGAGAACTCCTAGCCACATAGAGAGAACTTGTGAGTGTATTGTTGGCTGTTCTGAACTCGAGCTATTAACAGTAAAACTTTCTCCTATGAGCTGTGTAGGCAAACCTTCAGACCTGACTCCAATCAAATAACCTCATCTGAATTCACTAATCCATAGAATTATATGAGAGAATAATTTTTTGAGTCAAACATTTTTGGGTATATTTCGTTCTGTGGTATATACATATTTATATCCAGCAATACATCAAAGGCCAAATGGAGATAACCAGTATTATTTTTTAAGAAATAATCTGTCATGATCTAGGTGCACTTACCTTAAATCTTTTCTTCCCCTTCCTGCAGCTCAACTCTGAAAATATTAGAACTGGAAATAAATATCATTGCACTTTACCTTGTTTTATAGGTGAGGAAACTGAGGATTTTACAGGAAAAACAAAAAACAAAACAAAACAAAAAAACCGTGACTTATCTAAGATCTTACCAAAGAAGTGGCAAATGTTTGACAGTGTTAAATCAAATTTTGAAAACAGCTGCTTTCATACTTGGCAGAACTGAAACCTAACTTACAACTACATTCTTGTAGCAGACAGCCAAGTCTCAGCCAATCATGTCAATTGAGTTTCAGACAATCAGGTTTCCAACTAATAGAACATGTCCATATAAGGCAAATGCCTCATCACATCACACCCACATAAGGAAATGCTAACTGTCATCAATCAAGCTGTTTTTGTATATCATTTCCTTTTTCTGTCTATAAATAGTACCTGCCTATGTTGCTGTATGGAGCCACTCCACCTGAACTTGTCCAGTTTAGGGTGCTGCTCAATTTATGAATCATTTTTTGCTCAAATAAACCTTGCTAAATTTAACTTGTGTAAAGTTTTCTTTTTAAAGGAAAAAAACAGTAATCTATAGCTTCTACCACCAATCTCAGTTTCAGTATGTGAATGTGATTCCAACCCCTACCACATGCACAGGGAATGAACTATTCTTAGATTTCTCTGTTATTATAAAATTTAGTCTCATCTTCCCTTTTCCTTCTCTCTTACTCTGTATTTTAAATCATGTGTATTGTAATAGATAGGAATGTTTACGCTTCTTGACTGTGGACTAAGTGACTTGTTTCTAATGAGTAGAATGAAGCATATGTAACAGAGGGTGACTTCCCAAGCTAGGCTATAAAAAGGTTCTATGGCATCTGCCTTGGTTACTATTTTTCTTCTGGGTCACTTGTACCAGGAAACACAGCTTCTGAATCTTGAAACCACAGGCTTCCCTGAGGAGAGGTCCATATAACAAGGAATTGGGACCACCAGCCAAGTGCCAAGTGAGTAACCCATCGGAAAGCAGGCCTTCCATACTCAGCCAAGTCTTTAGATGATGGCAGCCCAGTGGACAGCTTATCGGAAATTATATAAGATACTCCAAGCTACAGAGAAACTGAAATAGTAAATGTTTCCAGTTTAAGCCACTACACTGACATAATTTGTTATGTAGCAATATATAACTAATTTAGCTTTCCCAGTTTTTCAGGGTTAACAGAATTACAAGGTTAAAAAGAACATTTTCCTTGCATATGTATCTACTTACTACTTTCTGAGCAAGCCTAGTGGATTCTAAAGAAACTACATGTGACCTTTTAATTTTTTTCATATGGTTTATTTTTCTATCCAGGTATTACTATAGCTATTTACATAGTGCTCCACACATACTGTTATTAGAGTTTCTGCTATACACAGTTCAGCATGCAAAGTCTGAATTTCTATCTGTGAAATTTTGCCATTTGAACCTCTACAGCCAAGGCAACATAGCTGGCAAGTATGTATAAGTTCTGGTTCTGCAGCAAGTTGTGTCTAGAAGTAATAATTTTACTCTCATGTGTCACAATCCAGTTGTTTAGAGTTCTGTCTTTCTTTTCATTCTTCCCACTCCATTGTACCCTACTGGATAAAGCACTTCATGTTGGATTCTGAGAAAGATCCCCTACTCTCTCGCTTGCCTGATTACACTTAGCTTTAGATCCCCTGTAACTCCAAGTGTGGGCTTATGCCTGTAACAAAGTGAATCAGTTTTCTAATATCATAATATAGTAACATAAGCATGCTTTGAAAGAGAGGGTAGCAAGAAGATCTCAGCTATTTCCTCAAAAGCCAGACATATAGGAAGCACTTTTGGATCTCCATTATTTTAAATTAATGATTATTATAGTAATAGTGGTACTTAGTTAAAGAAAAGGTTCTCTGAGCATCTCAGTGTGAGGGGATGGTGAGTACAATTCTGAAGGATAATTTGTCATAACAGATCAAATGAAAATACACGAGAAAGAGAAGCACAGGATGAAGAAGAAACATGGAAATTAACATTTATTAAGCACCTGCTAAATATCAATTACTTTGAAAGTTCATATTATTTCAAATATTTCTTTTAAAAATTGGAGAGAAAAATAAAATTATTTTAACTTTATGGCTAAGGATGGAGAATATTGGAAGTTCAAAATGGCACTTACTAGTTTGTACAACTAATACCTAAACTGGAAATTGAGAACCACAACAGTTTGCTTCCGGTATTTGCTTATTTGAATATGCCTTGATGATGGGATCAGAAACCAGGCCACAAGAATAATATTGAAGGTGCTAGAAATATTTAACATAATAAAGAGAAAATTTTGTATGGGCTTCTCACAATATCTTAAGGAAACCAAATGATCATCATTGGTAACAGACTAAAATCCTCACAACAGGAGGGTTTGTAGGCTGGTAAAATAATAATAAGGACATTGATGAAAAAAATTCTTATGAAGAGTTTGGGTCAGAAACTTGTGGAGGCATATTTCAACTCAAATAGTTTCCATTCTTGAGTTTTATCCACATGATGACTTTACACAGATTCAGCATTTTCATCATTACATAGATCTCATATTTGTATAACCCAGCCACTAATGAAGAAACAGAGATGGTGATTATGTTCTCTGTGCATTCATTAAGTATGAGTCAGTCCAAATTTTAGTTTCTCCCACCTGGGGTCTTTAACTCCTTTTTCCTCTCAATATTAGATATTTTATTTACTTTGCCACTATATTCAAAATATGTATCTAATTTTCCAATTTCTTTAATTTACACATTACATAAGAGACATGAATCTTATACTGATTTTCTCAGTAATTTTTTTCAATCAGGCTGTCCACAACACTTACATGAGTCTTTATGCATAAACAGTTGGGTAAGAAAGATTCTGTGACCTCAAGGCACTCTCTGCCTAAAAAGTAAGGCAGGCACGTTAAAACAAAAATGGCAATGCAGTATGGTAAAGCCTATGAACAGTAAAGATATGAATAAGAAAAACAAGCAGACAGCTAATTGAAACTGGCATCACAGGGATAGTTTTTGGAGGAACTGGGACCTGAGCTGAATTGTAATAGACATGTGGAAAGGGAAAAGAGGAGTGGATATACCTCTCTTATGGCACATAGGCAGTAAAAGGAATCCATATGTGGCAGTGACTTGAGATCTACTGTGCTTTTTTCTGCCATATAATTAATATGCTTTTGAGGCAGAAAGGATGTGAATGAATCTTAGTTCAGCAGTGTTCCACTGGGAGTAATTTTGCCTTCCCAGGGATAATGTCTGGAGACATTATGTGATTAGGGGTGGAAATGCTGCTGGCATTTAGTGGGTGGAGAACAAGGAAGCTGCTAACTCTAATACACAGTACAGGCCCCGATAAACAATTAACTGGGTCTAAATATGTATAGTGTCGAGGTTGAGAAATTCTGCCTCAGATGCTTGAAAAAGTTTGAAAACCTCTGATTTAGATAAAAATTATCACCAGAGCCTTTTAAGCAAGAAATTAACATGGTACATCCTTTTCTCTCTTCCCCTCGACTCGCCCCCCGCCACCGGCCAACCTGAACGCTGCTGTGGAAACAGTAGGCATCGCATACTGTTCTCCAAGCTTGCCATTTTTATAAAGTGCCTTGGGTTTGCTCTGACCTTTCTGCATGGGAGACAACCTTGCATTCCTAATTATCTTGGATTCTTTTCTTAATCTAAGGAAGTGTGTTTCTCGATTAAGTGCAAGATCAAGTGTATCTTCTTCCTAAATTAATGGTTCTCTTGACCAGACTGCTCAGTCATTTGTTAATGCTCCAAAAGGAAATGTGCATTTCTCAGACTCCATAAATCATATAAACAGGATTTTATATTCACCATTTAAATGGAGATAAATCATAACTTGTCTGCAGTATCTGTGTTGTACTGCAAATATGTATCTCTGGATATATATCCAGGGCTTTGGTAACTCTATCATTTCCTCAGAGTCCCAGTCCACTGTAAGTCTTCTTTATCTTAAATAGGATTATCAGTTGCTCATGCAATTATACCTTAGAATATCGACAGCATCTATTAAACATGTATCCAAATATTATAAGCACACTGGGCCTATATAACTCAAGGTCTATATTTTGTTAGTTCTTACAACTTGATTCAGATTTACATTGAACTTTCATATTTAATTTACCTAGAAATTAAAGTCAATTAGTTTGTATTCTATTCTATTTGGTCATCTTAGTACAAAATTACATTTAGCATACAGTTAGTAGGTGCTTATGCATGAATATAATATATATACAGTACACACACCCATGCTCCCCAACTTTCAATAGGATTACATCCTGATAAACCCATTGCAAGTTGAAAATATGGAAAGTTGAAAATGCATTTAATACACCTAACCTAACAAATGTCATTGTTCAGCCTACCTTAAAAAACATGCTGAAAACATATTAGTCTACAGTTGGGCAAAGTCATTCAACACAAAGCTTGTTTTATAATAAAATATTGGATATCTTATGTAGTTTATTTAAAACTGTATGTCATGCCAAAATTGTGATGGTTTTGCACCTTAATGAAGTCTAAAAATCTTAAGTTGATCCACCCTAAGAGACTATCTATATATGTTCTTCTATTTCATCCTGTTCCTGTGTGCCCCTTTTGTTATTAGACTTATAACTCCTAACTGTTTGGGGCTAAAATAAGATCAAATATGCTTATGATGTAAAGGAAAATGCCTTGTCTCCAGAAGCTACCGTATCGATAAATAGCATATCTTTGCTGCCATTACTATTAATTTAAGCCTTTCTTGAGGGAATGTAGTTAAGGGTTGTAAATATGTTTTAACTCATATGCCAACTTGGGTCACATTCTAACTAAGGCTCTATCTACACACAGTAGGAAGGAGTGAAACAATTGATTAGCAAGATCTACTGTGGACTCCTGAATACTGAACACAACAAGAATGGCCGACACTGTCAAGCTGTTAGCCTATCAGGCGAGCCAACTGAGTGCTTCAGAACAGATAAAAATATTAACTAAGTATTTCAGTTATGGAAATGAGGTAATTGACATGGGGGAAAAATGAAGACATTTCTGGGGCAGGTTCTATATGTTTTATATATGCATTATCTTATTTAATATTACCATAAGCCCTTTAGATTGCCATTATCTACATTTCAAAGATGAGAGAAACTGAACTTTGAGGAGCAGACATTTATTCGTCTAGTAAAGGGTAGGTTTTGAAATCACATCTGGATTTAATTGGCTTTGAAACCTATGCTGTCTTAACTTTTACAGGGCGTCAGTCAACCACAAATATTTTAGCATTTGTGTTTGGTTAGAAGTAAAGAGAAAATTGAGAGTCATTCACTAAGAAAGAAGATCTTGGATCTGTACTAAGTTTAGCGAATACAAGGTATCTGTCACTATTCCTACCATCGATTTTATAACATTTTGTTTCAAATCCTTTGTTCTGAACCAACTGTCATTATACATAAGTCCCAGTCCTCTTGGGCCTGTTGAGATTGGACATTTTACTGTGTGCCCCAGAAGCCTAGTTAAAACGTTCTTCTTTGGCTTCTAATGCTATGTCCCCATCTGTAGTGATTTCCTTTCATCTACAATCCAAATTACCTATTTTAGGAAAACTCAAATTTAATATATTTCCTATCGACATCCCTAATAATTTAATCCACAAAAGTCATAAAATCTATTTAATAAAAGCTTCATTGATATTTTACTAGGTATCAGATATGAGAAAAAGGCAAATAAAACATTATGACCGTTATATCAGTGTAAGGGATAAACTTGCAGGAAGTGTGATGGTTGAGATAATGTATTGCTACTAGAATGAAGTGGAAGGTCAGATACATTTTATGCTCAATGAAGGCAAATATCTATGCCTGCCTTATTTAGCCTTATGTTAGCAATGCCTACATAGTGTCTGGCAGAAAGCAGTGGTTGAAATAAACTCGTTTTGATTTAAATTTTTTTAAAAAAATCTATTGGTGAGAAAAGGGACTGATGCTGATGAATTCAAATTTAATAGCAAAGGAGCGATTTTGGAGCATGAAATGTAGAAAAAGGGGAGGACATGTCACAAAAATGGACACTCAAAATAGTGAATGTGCAACCCTATGTGGTTTTGAATGACAGCTACAGCAAAAAATATTTGGGCTGAAGAGCTAGAGATAAGACTGCACAAGGTGTCCAGGGTCAATTGAGGAAGAGACTTAGGTTTTAGTTTTAGGGGGTTACTTTTATCCTGAAAGCTTGGGGAATCGCTAAAGTTCTTAAAGCAGTAAACAATGAAATAAAATATTCAGGTGAGAAAACTCTACAGTAATTATATCAGCTTGCTCAAACTGTGCTAACAAAATACCATAGACTAGGTGGCTAAAACAGGTTATTTTTCAAAATCTGGAGCCTGGGAAGTCTAAGATCAAGGTGCCAGATGATTTTAGTTCTTGGTGAGTGACCCCCTCCTGGGTTGCAGTTGGCTACATTTTCACTGTGTCTTTGCATGACTGAAAGAGGAAGGCCTGGTGTCTCTTCCTCTTCTTATAAGTCTCCATCATGAGCCCCATCCTCATGACCTCATCTAAATCTAATTTCTTCCCAAAAGTTTTACCTCCTAATATCATCACATTGGGTGTTAGAGACTCAACATGTGCAGTTTTGGGAAGACACAACAGTCCATAACTGGGATTTTTTTAACGCTGCTTTAGTTTAAAATTAATGAAGGCCCAAACATAAAAAGAATGATAAAGAATAAAGACTTAAAAAAATGGATGACTGATCATATAGAAGTTTTTATAAGGTTTCTGGCTGACTTGTTAATGCTATTAACATTTACCAAGGGAGATCATACTACGGAATTCTGTATTTTGGTTTTTGGGGATAAGAATCCTTGTAAAGGCCAGACGTAGTGGCTCACGCCTGTAATCCCAGCACTTTGGGAGGCCGAGGCAGGTGGATCACTTGAGGTCAGAAGTTCAAGACCAGCCTAACATGGTGAAACCCCATCTCTACTAAAAGTACAAAATTAGCCAGGTGTGGTGCCTCATGCCTGTAATCCCAGCTACTCAGGAGGCTGAAGAAGGAGAATCACTTGAATCCAGGAGGTGAAGTGCATCTTTGCCCTCCAGCCTGGGCAACAAGAGTGAAACTCAAAAAAAATTCTTGTAAAGATAACGAGTTTAGCTGTAGAGTTTAAGCGTCTTGTGGAACACAGAGATATGTAGCACAGTTCACTATTTTTCTAATCACTTAGTGAACCACTGTGGATCTTAGGCTTACACTCACTCTCCTACTCAGACTTGTTTCAGAATACTATCCATTTTATGATTGTATGTATTGACTTCTAAAATAATGTGAAATTTTCTTAAGGGAAGGGAAACAAGTTATACTCGTTTTCTGCATTTCGTGTGATCTATTACAGCAGGAAAATCAACATACGCTCAGAAATCCCTACTGAGTTGTCAAAGCCCGAGTCTTGAGTGCAAATGACAGTAAGATATTGACTGGTCACATTTGTGCCATGCTTTGTGATTATAAAGCATCTTCGACATTTAGAATCCAATCATTGCAACAATCTCTTGTGATAGGCGGGCCAGGTATTATTCTCTATTTCCAGAAAAGAAGTAGGCACTGAAAATTTTAAGGTTTTATGCCAGATTAGAGAGGCATAGCAAAATCATAATACCATGTCTTCTGCTTCCAATGTAGCTCCTGCCTCCTTAGGGTTCTTTAAATTAATTTCTTCCATCCCTTGACCGCACTCAGATGCTCTTCTCCTTATCTAGTCACTTCAGGTCCTATTACTTCCAATTAATTTATATGCTTGCACCTAAACTAAGATTCAAACCCTTAAGGATAAAACTGATTTTTCAGGGCAGGACCTTCAAAATTTACATTACAAAATGATAAAAATGGTTTTATTTTTGGAGATTTTATTTCCATGTTGAACGGAGGACTGAGAGAAAACTTCTTTGCTTAGAAGTAGAAAAGGTCTATCAAGATAGTTGTATCTTGCCTTAAACTATTGGTTTCCTCTTAAAAAACCAGCCAGGTGCTAGGTCGATTTATTTTCTTCTTCTTTTTGGTCAACAACAGCATAGAACCTGTTTTCCCATAAATTCCCCAAGTCTGGGCCTTATTAACCTTTAAATTCTTAATTTTATTTTGTTGTTTTCTTCCCCACCCCACCCCTCACCCCTGCCCAGCATTATTAGATATTTCCAAATGCATCCAGGGTAAATTCACAAGCATAATTATGTAACAATAGTCATTAGAGATTTTTCCTGAGCAGCATCACTCATTTTACAATTAAATACATGAAGGCCCAGAGGGACAAAGTAACTTGCCCTAATCCAGTTGAAGCAACACAGCTGACATCATAACAACTATTAGAATAACTTTTTAAAACATTCTGATAAAATAAATTGTGGGTGCAATATTGAAATGCACAGAAGTGCATCTTTGTCTCACAGAAAGTGTAAGGCAAAACTTTATAAGAAAGAAAAAAAGAAAACAGTAACTTTTGACTATCTCATATTTTATATATATTATATATTATATATGTTATATATATTATATATGTTACATATATTATATATAATATACATGTTATATATGTTACATATATTATATATAATATACATGTTATATATATTATATATTATATACATGTTATATATATTATATACATGTTATATATATTATATATTATATACATGTTATATATATTATGTATTATATATATTTATTTATTTATTATTTCCCCCACCCAGATTGAGCTCACCCAGCTCTCAGTATGTAATTCTACTCCTTCAAGAGCCTTCACATGTGTGATGGTTTGGCAACACAGTAACAGTCTCCACTATAGCAGAAATCTCTTTGTTCTCCCTCTAAATAAACATCTGTTTTAAACTCCACTTGTTCTTATTGGTCAGGTAGACATCATTATATTTCTTTAAATACTTTGCTCAAATATAACTACAGACATTCACATGTTCTTTACATGCAGCTATCTAATATTCTTTAAACAAATGAATAGAGAACATCTGTATAAATTGAGCCTCTTTGTTTTCCACTCCATGAGCACTCCTTTTCTCTGCAACACATTTACTTAGATTTTTTTCTGCATCTTTTTGAGGGTTTTTTTTTTTTTTGTCAACTTAAAAATATTCATCCTATTATACTTTCTAAGATTTCATGATCCAGTGACAATTTTTATATGCACAATTTTTATAACTAATTTCTTCAATTCCTGATCATCTAATCAGGACCATGCTTACACAAGAAAATGTGCTAGAGCAATACCTGACTCTGAACTAGATGAGACAATTAAGGTTTGTTGTCTGGCTGTTTCCAAAGTGAGTGAGTAAGCAAGTCAAGAGGAATATAGGGAAGATGTCTAGGATACAAACATCGGAAAATATTTTCATCAGAAATTTGATTGGTGACACACTTTATAGAGTGACTGATTTTTTTCATGGAAGAAAGTAAGAATTTGATAAAGGTAAAACAAGTCAATGAATGACAAAAAAATAAACATGGTAAATATGAACAATTAGTAATTCTCATAAGCTTTTTAAAAAGTTGATATTATAGAATGTAAGAAACAGAAAAATCCACAGTTCCTAAAAAAATAAATAAATAAAAGGGAAAGGACTCTAGACTGGTATAGAACCCAGCAGTGATTTTTTCAGTTTTTGTCTCTGTATTATTTGTACTATGTATTTTGGTGTCTTTATGTGAACTTAAATATAAATAGTATAAGCGAGAAACAATATATTCTTTATACATATAGATGAGATAAAGATTTCTAGAACCAACAGTTGGAAACATGTTTCAAAAATTGTGGCTATTGAATGATTTTCAGGAGAAGTAAAAAGAGAATGATTTACACATTCATGTATACACTGCAGGTTTTATTTTCCCTAAGTTGATATTAGCAAGTCACTTTAAGGTTAACTTTAGGTTAATAAATTTTGTAAATTTTACCACTCAATTAATTATAAGACTCATCACTAATTTATGTATGATTATGGCCAAAAAATTTTGTGAATTTAACCACAAAGAAATATGGCTGCCTTGTTTCTGAACCCTCATGCCTAATCAGAAACATTTCATTTTAAAAATGACTGTGTAATCTTTCTGATGCCATTTTAAAGAGCAATTAAACTCAACATATATAGTAACAATACAGCACACAGAACAATTACAATGAAGGATAAAATAGCAATTACCAAGTCTGTGAACATGAAAACAACTACAACAACTTCATGACTCCTTATTGGCTGACAAAGATTATAAGAAATCAATAAGATAAAAATCCATTTTATATTTGATATTTGAAGGAGAATATGCATCTAAAAACATCAGTGAAATACAGTACATCGTATTTTACTTCCAGCCCACTGCCATCTTCAGGACTTACTCCTTCCAGTTAAAAAGGTTGGTCCAAAGAAAGGAGAAAAATGAAAAAAAAAAAAAAAAAAAAGATTGCATTTCTGCTGTGTATTCGGTCAGATGATACACATGCATAAAATAAAGAAATACCTAAATTCAACTGTTTGTGGATTTAATTGCAGAATATTTTACACATTGCTCCCAGACCCCAATTGTCACCTTTATTCTTTATATATGACAGCAAGAAAGTTTGTCATTCATTGGCAAGTTACAGCCCCTGGTCCTCTACTTGTTTCTGTATGGTTGGAGAGCTATACAGAAACTTTTAAATTAAAAGTTTTATTGAAAGAATTAAAAGCTATATTTACGCAAGTCTATAAACGTAATTCACCACATAAACAGAACCAAAGACAAAAACCACATGATTATCTCAATTGATGCAGAGAAGGCCTTTGACAAAATTCA
>NW_016107415.1:4672195-4707780 GCF_001604975.1 Cebus imitator
TGATGGGGAGGAAGGCAGCAAATCACACTGCCACGTGTGTTCCTATGCAACAATTTTGCATGTTCTTCACATGTACCCCAAAACCTAAAATGCAATAAAATAAATAAATGGGAAAAAAAGCTATATTTAAATGCTTAAAAACGGTAAAATAAGAATATTAGATGTGAAAATTTTACAAAACTGAAATCTTAGTGTCCAATAAAAAAGCTTTATTAGGGTGGGCATGCCAGTGCATGCTTACAATCCTAGCTACTCAGGGAGCTGAGGCACAAGAATCACTTGAACCCGGAAGCTGAATGTTCTAGTGAGCCAAGATTGAGCCACTGAACTCTAGCCTAGGAGACAGAACAAGACTGTCTCAAAAAAAAAAAAAAAAAAAAAAAAAAAAAAAAAAACAAAAAACAAACCAAAAAAAAAAAAAAAGCTTTATCAGAACCAAGCTCCACCCATGCATTTACTTATTTTCTGGCTACTTTAGCACTATAACATCAGCATTTAGTTGTTACAATAAAGAGTATATATGGCCTGTAAAGTCTAATCTTTTTTAGAATAAGTTTTTGGATATCTGCTCTATGTAAGTTTCTCATGACCTCTGTTAATTTGGTGCAAATTATATTACATCAGGATGACAGTTTGGAATTTTAGTAATTTTCCTTTTCTAGTGAACAAAGTTATCCTCCCTTCAATTTTTTTTATTATTTGTGTTCAATTTTGTTCATTTCAGTATATTGAAATATGCCAATGTGCTCTTTTTCCTGTATCTTTCTTGGAACTCATACTTGTAATTTTCTAAATAAACTAGAATTACCATAACCACCTCCTCTTTGACCCATGAGATATTTAGAAGAGCTTTTTGTCTTTCTAGGTATTTCAGATGGTTTAATTTTTTTTTTTTGCCTTTTCTTCTGTTGTTTTTAATCTTGCATATTTTGCCCTCAATTCAGAAAATATGGTGTGTATAATTTCTAACCCTGTAAAAATGATATACAATCATTTGAAAACCAATGAGAAATTTTAAAAAGAATGTGCATTTTTAGTCATGTACAGTCTCAATGTGTAAGTCATTTTTAAATGTTAAAACAGATTCATATTCATTATATATGTATTATGATTACTAAATACTTTTATTCTTAATGCTTGCATAATTCATCTGTCAAAAGTGGAGGGTGCTGTCTTAACACTTCTGACTAAACTCATTTTAATAATAGAGGTTTAGATACATAAATGATTTTTAAAATTCATTCAGCAAATATTTCAGAAGCACCTAATCTGTACCACTTAAAAAAGACAGAATACCTGCTATTATGAAGTGCTCATGATGGGAAATACTTTATGGAAACAAAAAGGAAGTGAAACAAACTCTTTATATAATATACAGTTTTATTTCCATTCATTCAAGGACTGCGAAGGAGACAGAGGGTGCTTTGGATGTGCAATAATGGAATTTATCTGAAAAGTCAGAACATTCTTCCTCTGTGTTTTTGTGTTAGGTGCTATATTTTTGTGTTAGGTGCTATATTATAAGTTTCCTAGGACTTGTGTGCATTGAGGAAAAGATGGTGGCAGAGTAAGAATTACAGGACAAGAAAAAGCAAAAGTGTGAAGGCCTTGAGCAAGGAGGAGCATGGAACTTCAGAAGTGACAGAAGTCAACGGAGGTAAAGAGGGTTGGAGTGGAGAGAAAGAGGGGAGAATGACAGCACACAAGGCTACTTCTCTGCCTGGAAGACAGACTAAAGATTCTGGATTGTTTCCCAAGAACAAGTCAACAATTTTAAGAAACAATATGATCCCTTTCCCCCCCGATTTCAAATAGATCTATTTGCAACGTGCAGAGTAGTTTGGAGAAGATGGGCAAGATTGGATGTCAGAAGAATATTCAGGGGGCTAAAGCTCTACTACTATTAGGTAAATTTTTAAAAGGTTAAATTACCCCAAATGAATTTCTGATTTTCATTAGAAAATAGCTAAATCTTCATGTTGTCTAGAAAATTTCTCTAATTTGAAATTAAAGATGTTACCAAAAATAAATAAATAAAAATTAAAAGTAAAAAAAAAAGTTAAATTAAAAAATAAATGAAGGGAGCTATTCTCATAAATTGAGATGTACTTACGTAAAAGTTAATATTGTGATCCCTTTTATTTTTCTGTGGTTGTGAAACAACACTTTTGCAAAGATTATGACAGTAAGAAATATAGCATGACTGACTCCTTTTTGCTTCTAGCCTCACAGGTTTCCTGTCCTTGTTCATTCCTGGGTGTAGGCCAAGTTAATGACAGGAGGAATTTAGTTTATAGTTTAATATTGAAGCAAGAATGTCAATAGTTTCTTCCTAAAATGAACACCCTCCTTGGGAGACTGAAATCACTTTTGTAAAACTAATTTAAAAACACTTAATTAGAATTATGGTGAGGCCTAAATTTTGCTAAGATGTAGGCATAGTTTGGATAATTCCATACTAGTCATGAGTCATGTGGCCAGAGGTCACAAGATTTGTGACTTCCTCAGCTGAATGCTCCTATAAATAAGATCACTATTGTAGAACCTAGTATTGACATTTTAAGATGTTTTTTATACTTTTGCTTTCTAAGAACTGAGTGACCTCACCTAAACCATGACTCATAACTCAGGTGGTCCTGTGTCCACCCCACACAGAGGTGGATGAAACACAAGATAACCTTGTCTCACACCGCTATGATTTTATCCCAAACCAATCAGCAGTACCCATTCTCTAGGTCACTGTCCACCAAATTATTAAAACTTCAGCCTCTGAGTTCTTGGAAGATAGATTTGAATAATAATAAACTCTTATGCTTCCACTTGGTCAGCCTTGCATTAATTAAACTCTTTCTCTACTGCAAAACTATGGTCTCAGTGTATTGGTTTTGTCTGTGCACCAGGCAGGAAAAACCTGTTGGGCAGTTATAGATTTCTAATGAGTTTACCCTGAATTTTCTGTTTATTTTTCTATGCCTTCAGATATGTCATGATTTCCTTAAAAAGCATATTGTTTACAAGTGCATACTTTTATGTAAATAACATTGTGTGATTTACCTCATTTGGTATTATTGCACCTAAGTACTGTTTTCCTCTATGTGAATCAGTCCTACTTTATTCTGCTAATAATGGACAACCAACCCACTGAGCCCAATAATAGAAAATACCTCAGTATCCATAGTCATTCATACCCTTGAAAGGAACTGTATGAGATTTTCTTCACAATATATATCCAGAATCAAATTTCTGTTACATACTCTATTTGCATATCTCCTGACTGCCTACCATGGCCTACGTTCCATGAGAAATTGATAACTATGAGATGGATGAGCTCACCAACATTTCATATTATTTAGTTTTCCTTTTTTTTTTTTTTTTTTTTGAAATGTAGTCTCACTCTGTTGCCCAGGGTAGAGTGCAGTGGTGCAATCTCTGCTCACTGCAGCCTCCATCTCCCAGGTTCAAGTAATTCTCTTGCCTCAGCCTCCCAAGTAGCTGGGACTATAGGAGCATACCACCATGCCTGGCTCATTTTTTGTATTTTTTTTTTTTTTAGTAGAGACAGGGTTTCACTGTGTTACTCAGACTGGTCTTGAAATCCTGAGCTCAGTTTTCCAAATTTTATAATATATTTTATGTAATTGATAACTTTAATAAAAGTTGTATATTTTCAAACACACCTGCATCATTTAATAGTTCCTTATGTTTGCTTTATTTAAATTTTAAAACTTATTTTGCTAAAATGTTTAATCCAAATATCAAGGTACTAGGTTTCTATAGCAAGTGTGAAATATTATCACAAATTTAGACCCTTAACCTAGCAAGGATTTATTACCTTTTAATTCTGGAGGTCAGAAGCTCAAAATGATTCTCCCAAGGATAAAATCAAGATGTTGACAGGACTATACCACATCACCCTGACATTGCAGGTTTTGCCCTCTTTTACATTTAAATAACTTTGTGATTACCTTTGAGCCCTGCCAAATAACCCAGAATAATCTTTTAACTTTAAAGTGATCTGATTAGCAATCTTAATTTCACATGTAGCCTTAATTATCCTTTTTCAATGTAGTACAACATATTCATGTTTGAGAAAGGGACATTTGGGATACAGACAACTTTGGAGGGCCATTTTTCCACCTGCCACAGAGAGATATGCATAAGTGACTCATCTTCAAAAATTAAAGGCATGTTGTTTTGTACTCACAATACTAGCATTTTTTTTTTAAATTGGGATCCAAATAAGATCTACTTATTGTTGTTTGGTTGTTACGTCACATGAGTAATTTTTAATGTAGATAAGGCTTATTGTGTCCACTTTTTCTCATGCAACAGATTTGTTGGAAATATCCAGTCTACCCTTACAGAATATCCCACTTTATGAATTGTTTTTCTCCTGTTTTTATGTCAAGATTTAAGATACACTATTCTTTGTATTTTTTTAACCTCAAGCCAGAACTAATAGCCAACAGCGATTCAAGATTAATGTACCTGAGAAAAATACTCATCAGATGATCCAATATATTTCACATATCATATTAGGAGGCTCATAACATATTCCTGCTCCATTATGTTGAAGTAAGGCTTTGTCATTTATTTATGTGGTTGAAATTTTCTCACTCACAATAGCCATTTTATTACCTCTACCTTGCTACTGCTAGAAATCTTGGTGAAATTCTATTGCATTACCCACCCACCAATTATCCAAGTGTTTTCCCTACTACCACATTTAATGACTCCTAGGCAATTCTGTTCTCTTAATTTGGTCTTACCTTAACTATATTTTTATAAGTTTTGTTTGAAATTTTTGCTTGGAAGATGGTGTACTTGCCAGGTTCCCAGTACTGATATAGAATCTTATATATGTGTTACATATATGAGAACACACACACACACACACACACACACACACACACACACACACTTTTATTATTTTGAGGGAAGATGACTAAATTAGAAGTCTTTCTTTAATGATTTGTAAAGACAGAAATGACAGTACTTCTGATTTTAGTAGATATTAAGAGAATACAGAGAAAAGACAGTATGATTAGTAAATCTTTTAAATATATGTGAATCTGTTTATTTCACATATAACATTCACATGCTTTTTAAAAATGGCAATTCATGTATACTAGACATTTTAATATTCTAAAAATGTTCGATGACTGCATGGATTTCTGAACTTCTTGCAACAACTGATGACCCCTGCTCTTCAGAAAACTGTGAACTTCCAAGTAGAGAGCATGACTTTAAGGAATATGACTTCCAATTTGGAATTTCAGTGAGAGTTATTTTCTGAATTAATTCTTAATCTCTAGGCTATGGAAGTACAATTGAATATTTGCACATTAACACTTAAGTGAGTCATAAAATGAATTACTTTTTCAGCAACTAAATGTTACCCTAGAGGTGTAAAATATTTACCATATTTTTTTTCAAATTATTCATGTTTTATTCATAAAGGACTATATAATCAAAAGGGATTCATTTCATTATTCAATAAGTGTTTTATTTTTCTTTGACTATATATCATTTCTTATTGATATATATAGATGTTAGGGATACAGTTGTGAGAAAAATAGATGCTGTTATACTGTTCTTAGATATAGAACTTGTAGTTAGTTCTATAAAATTGCATTTGATTTTCTATACATTAGCCAGGATAAAATAGGAATAATTTTGGCATTAAGGGAAATTCTGTTATTTGGAAGTTTTAGAGAGCCTGCATATTACCTTTGACCATTGTCTGTAGCTTCAAGTTTAAAAAATGTTTACTTTTGTCATCTGGAGGTAATCAGTCGGTCCAGTCCCTGGTGTGGGTCCCTACCGCCTAGGGAACCAACAGTTAATCTTTAACAAGGGGTTCAAGTGTTCATGCAGAAAAAACTATCAGTTTGATCAAGGGATATACAATGAAAATTAGTTACTATATAATTTTGGAAAGAACTGGGAAGTAAATATCTAGGAGAGGGTCGACGGAGCATAGAAAAAGTAGGTAGAGAAGCCTATGAAAAACCTTGTTTCTGTGTAGCTACCATCTTTGTGGGTCTATTGCCAAACTTCTGAGAGGGCCTAGAGCTGCTGCTGGTTAATTGGGCTGGGATTTAAGAAGAAGCTAGATACACAGAAGAGGGGAGTGAGACAGGAGCCCACTGACACCTCTGCATCTGCCCGTTACAGCGAGTAACCCTGATGACCATCCAGGAATAATAGCTGCTGCCTAAATGCCCTCAAATGTATTGTCCATTCTTCTGGACAACTCTAACCCAGAGCCATGCAGAAAAGATGCTTCTGGGAAACTAAACCAAGAAAACACCACGCAAAAAAAATCAGAGGTAGAAAAACCTAGTCAGGTACTCAAAAGCAAAACACAAAGGCAGAGAATATTCATTTGGATGGTTAAAAAGGAACTTAAACAGTTTGTCTGTGTAGGTTCACTATTGTGAGAAAACCTGGAAAATAAGATTAAGAAGGAAAATTGTCAAAACTCTTCTGAAACATTAGCAAAAAAGGAGACAGTATTGAATATATAGGTAAAATGTAAAGAAAATGTTGACACTGGGGTCTGTTGGGGGGAAATAGGGGAGGGACAGCAGAGGGTGGGGAGTTGGGGAGAGATAGCATGGGGAGAAATGCCAGATATAGGTGAAGGGGAGGAAGGCAGCAAATCACACTGCCACATGTGTACCTAGGCAACAATCTTGCATGTTCTTCACATGTACCCCAAAACCTAAAATGCAAAAATAAATAAATAAATAAAAAATTAAAAAAAAAGAAAATGTTGAGTATCATGATAATATTATGAATCAATTTAAAAAATTTAGCTAGTGAACTCTGGGTTCCTTTTCTTTTTTAATATTCATTTTAAATTATTGAAAAAATGGAATACTGAACTGTTTTACCATTTTTAGATGCATGTGCTATCTGGATGAGTTTAGGGAATGAGGACGGAAGAGTGTATTGGGCAGAGGTGGAGTATGTGTTCCTAAAGCATTTGGTAAATACTCTGAGGGAAATTACTTTGTTCTTATTCAGACAGATACCATTGTGTTCTCCTTAAATAAAATGCCTATAACAAGCCGTTTGCGTGTGAAGAAAAGGGATTGTCAGTATTGAACAGGAAGCAAACGTTGTCTCGATTTACTAAAATCATGGTTAAACTGTGAAGAGACACACAGTGGCGCAGTATTTTCCTGGTAGCTGAGATGAATTTTGCATGCAGAGAACCAATTGGCTGTACTCATATCTATCCAAGAATACCACATAATTAGGAAAATGCCTCAGCTCCTAGGAGAGGATTGATGGGAGCTTTCAATCCAGACACTAGGTTTATAAAAAGCAAGTTCTTACTGGGTACGCCGCTGAAAGAAAATACCCTCCAGTGAAACCGCCTTCCTTTCCATCGCCATCTGGCACTATTCCATATTGCAGTTTCTGAAGAATATCCTACAGAGAAGGCAGTAATGAAATAGACACAGCCTCTACCTGTGGACATTAAGAGAAAAGTAAAATTTAAACATGACTAAGTTTTGTGGCAGAAACTTCTAGTTGTCCAAACGTATCTAATAGCCATCCTCAATAGAAAAATAGCCACAGCTTTGATAGCTGGGCACACGTCTCCTTGAATATTATATTTTTCAGCTTCCTTTAGAGCTAGATGTGGTCATGCAAGTAAGTTCTGCTAGCAAAAGGAAAGCAGAAGTGGTTAGGAGAATTTTCAGTGTGCCTTTTGAGGAGAGGGTGTTCCCTTTTCCTTTTATTTCACCTTCCAGTCAAGTGCAAACACAGATATCTTATACGAAGAGGTCACATTAGGATGGATACCAATTATACAGCTACAGTCATGTGTCATATAACAATATTTTGGTTGGTGATGGATTCTATATATGATGATCATCCCATATGATTGTAATGCCGTATTTTTACTTTATTTTTTCTATGTATAGAAATATTTAGATACACAAATACTGGCCACTGTGTTAGAATTGCCTACAGTATATGGTACAGTAACATGCTGTACAAGTATGTAGCCTAGGAACAACAGGTTGTACCATATATTCTAGGCATGTAGTAGGCTGTACATCTAGGTTTGGGTAAGTACATTATTCTTTTATGTTGGAACAATGATGAGATCCCCCTAACAATGCCTTTCTCAGAAGGTATTTCCAGCTTTAAGTGAAGCGTAACCATAATACACTAAAAAGAGCCTAGATTTCTGTGGCAGATGGCTGCAACTATATTACCACTGCCCCCATCAATAAATGAATTGTATTTTCCACTCCCTTGAGTGTGAGCTGGGCTTAGAGCTTCCTTTAACCAAGAAAACGTGGTGAAGGTGATGTTAACTTCCATCATCAAGCTCTAAAAGACTTGTAACTTTCAGCTTCTGCCCTTCTGCAAAACTCCTTTTTGGAATGTAGTTGTCATGTAAAAATCTTATTACCCTGCGATTACTATTCTTTTAGAGAGCTCGAGATAACCATGTTAGAGGCAACATAGAAAGAGAGAGATGACCTGACCAGCAAACCCGTAGCTGCCTGAGTGAGCTACACACATGAGGCACAAAACATGCCAGTGTGAAATATCCCTGGGACATTCTATCCCTAGCATACACCATGAGGAGCAGAACCACCAACAAATTGAATCTAGTTCAGGATAAAGAATTATAAAAAATAATAAAAGGGTTGTGTTAAGCCACTAAATGTTGGAGTGGTTTGTTACGCAGGATGGATAACAGAGATACTGTCTATATTCTTTTCTACTCATCTGATGGAAGTCCACTTTCCTCTTTGAACACGACTCAGAGCAGCTCTGCCTAAATTACAGTTTGACTACAGTATTCAGTAAGTTACATGAGTTATTCAATACTTAATTATAAGTTAAACTTTGCCCAATTGTAGGCTAATGTAAGTTTTCTGAGTACATTTGGGGTAGACTAGGGTAAGCTATGAGTTTTTGGTATGATTTTTGGTATTACTTAAATATTTAAGGCAAAATTACATTTAGTAAAGATAAAATCTTACTAAAGATTATATTGGGAATTTTAGAGAGATGTTTTTATTGTTAATGATATCACTGTTGTTTACTAAGTTCACATTTATTTAATTAGTTAGAAGCAAAGATATAGATCACATAAATCTTTTTAATAGTTCTGACATGGTCTACAGAAATGCCCAAAATACAGTATTTTGCTATGACCCAAAGCTTGAAAATTATCTCTTTTATCTTTATATGTTTGATGAATGAAAAATCACACAAGTATAATTATTACTATTGCTGTTATTTTAGTTTTTGTTACTGCATTTTTTCCATCTTATAAATTCTTTTCTATATCCCTTTGAGTTTTGTGGTGCTTTGATAACTCTGTCCCATTCTAAGCACAGTCTCTTCATGCATGGAACTTCTGTGTCTACCCCTCTGAGAAGCAAGAATATGAAGGCATTGAGACCAATTTCCTGCCTAGCTCTATGGGAAGTATGAAAACATCACATATGGAGAAAAGAACCACATATCAAGTTAATGCTCAACAATGTATCATGGTAAAATGCAGCCAGTGTCTTTAAGGAAGGAATATCTAGTCCTTTTATGAAATGACATTCATAATGTAATAGTCAATGGCCCCAAGCCTTTAAATATTCTATTTCTGATTCTAAATCCCCTCCTACCTCTTCTTCATTGAAATAAAAAAATTCTAAGCCATTTATTCAACTAACATTTAAGATTCAAATACTATGTGAAATATTTCTTATATAACATTACTGAATAATGTTTTTCTTTGTGAAGACTTGAGTATTAGCATTTAACAACTCACAAGGGCTATAGAGAAAATTTTTCTCAAACCTCTTGATTTATGACCTCAAATACTTTTAAAGCCTAATAAAAATGGTGGTCTTACACACACACACACACACACACACACACACACACACACACACACACACACACAGTCTTCTACTTGACCACTATAGAAGTCTAGAATCTCATTTAATTTTTGAAATATTTCATCGTATTTAATTGCAGCTCCTTAGTGCTATATGTGTCATAACATATCCACTCAAAACCTACTTTCCATTTTGTTATCCCCCATTCCCAACTAAATTCCACAATGCCAAGGTCATGGGAAGTAATCTAATATTAAAGATGATACAGTAACTATATCAAGTTTGAAACATTTCTACTCATTCCAATAGAATCTCTCTGATCCAAAATGGTTCTCGTAATGCCTTAAGTATTAACTCCATTAAAAATTTTTTAATCCCTTGAAAGGTTTGGATTATTCTCATTTTTATTTATTAGTAACCCTAATAGATTATGAAATAATTCTCTTTTGACCCCTCCAAATGCCTATCCTTGTGACTCAGTTAGTGATAAATTTATTATCATAAATCCCTCACTGATCATGATAACCCCATTTATTTTCCTTCCTATCAACTCCTAGAGATGTTATTATTAACTAATCACTTGGAACTGACTTTCTACTGCCTTGATATGTAACTTTTTAATCAATTTTAAGCTTAAGCTTATGTACTCAACTAGAATTTGAACTTATTTATTGGAAGAAGTATTAAGTTAAATCTTTGTTTTCTTCCACAGAATCTAAGATAGTTTCATAAAGTCTTAAATTAATGAATTTTCTATTTGAGAAAAATGTGGAGTTTAAGTAAGAAAAGAGGCAAACAAAAAGTAATCCTGAACAGTTAACTTGGAGCTAAAACAGGTTGAAGAAAAATAATAACAATGCTTATTGAGCACATACTATGAACTGAAGTAATGTGCATGGTATTTTACATAGTTTTTCATTCAGCTACTTAAATATTTATTTGAAATCAACTCTTGGTATTCAAAATAGCCTGGAATCTAGATATTTGAAATTACGAAATAGACTCTAAATTATTAGACTCCTATATTTTATGAAAAGAAATTACTTCTTATCTGAAATGATTTCCTAGAGAACTTTTAAGGATATATTACAGGTTGTACTAATATTAGGAGGGAAGGTGTATTATACACACTGGCAAAGGGTATGGTGGCAGGAGGGAGAGACAGCTGGGTGGTGGTGGGGAGACGCTAACAAACTTTTCAAACAAGCAGATCTTGTGAGGATTCCATCACAGGACAGCAGTAGGGGGACAGTACTAAACCATTAGAAACTGTCTTTATGATCCAATCACCAGTCCCTACCTCCAACACTCTAGATCACTATTCAACATGAGATTTGGATGGGAACGCAGAGTCAAACCAGCAGGCACACGAGAAGATAGCCAAATCAATACGATAATTTTGCTATTTGGATTATGAAATAAGACATGCAAACCTGCTCCTTAAATTCTGTTTGCTTGTTGTGGCCTCTCTACGCACCAAGTGAAAATAGAATTTCTGTTTAATTTGTCTGTTTCTTAAAGCCAAGATATCTCTTAAGTTTTGCCAGAAGCACTCTCTTGCAAGTAACAGTATCCTTATGCTCCTTGTTTCTTAACTTCCATGTCTCATGATGAAATTCTTAAATGTTATTTTAATGTTACTTTATGTCATACTATTTGCTTCATTTAAATCCAGTTTGGTTTCCCAAGAGTCAGCGCTTCTCTCTCCTTAGACAATATATTTTCCTAAAAGAGCACAATTGCCAACATTTTCTAACCCCTTTGTGGGTTTTTCAGGACTACAAATTCATTATAATAGAGTACAACTCCTGTGTTTTATGTACATATTTACCCCAACAAAATTTAGATGTTCTGATTAACACATACTACAAATGCTTTATGCTCCAAATAGCCACCCAGAGGTAAGAATGCACATTTGATTATATTGCTCAGCATTATGCAAGATGAAAGGGGAATGTGTGTATAATTAAGCTACAAATGTCACTGACTCTGGTCAAAAGTCTAGCTTAAAATAAAATAAAAAAAATTGAGGCACTTGTGAATTTTGTGACCTTGTCTACTTGCCAAAATGGAGGAGACTCAAAAAGAAACTGCTGAGCTGGGGACAGACAAATCTAAGCCAGTGATTTCTTTCTGGCACAGAAAGATCAAAGCAGTACTATTTTAGGGGTATGGAATGATGGCTCCTATTCCAAATTTTGTCTATTTTTATGTTGGTATACTAGATTCTGAGAGAATCATCTTTTAAGAAGGGTAAAATTCTGAGGTTTGGGTCCTTTAGACAGTGAAACAACTTAGTGTAGTGATTCAGAGCACAGCCATAGGACCCAGTCTGCCTGGGTACAAATTTCAGCCCCACTGCTTCCTATCCCTAAAAACTTGGGAGGATATTTAACCTTTCTGTGCTTCATTTCCCCAGGAGTAAATGATAAATGATAATGGTGCCTACCTTCTGGGATTGAGGATGAAATGGGTAGATATATAAAATGGTTTAGGAGAATTTCAGGTATATAGTAAGTCCCTATGTGTTAGCTATTGTCATTTTTGTGTGCCCTGACCCCACCCCAGGAATCTTAATTTTATTTTTAAGTATTCGGATTCATATTTTGCTCTCCTTGGTTCCTCATTAAAACTAAGGAAAGTCCTGCACATTAAAGGGAGAAAACAACTAAAGAATTAGCATCAGCATGCAAGATAGACAAATAGGAACAGCTCTGGATTGCAGTTCCCAGCAAAAACGCAGAGGGTGAGTGATCACCACATTTCCAAATGAATTTTTACTGCCCACAGACCAGGAGATTCCTGGGCGAAAAAGCACCATGAGTCTCCAGCGCGGTTGTTTCAGCTGGCTCAGTGGGTCTCTGCACAAAAACTCACACAAATGTGGGTGCCATTTCAACAGGTGACTGGAACACACGGGAGACAGAGTCACCTGTTCAACTGAAAAAAATAAGGGGGCTGACATAGGCAGCCAGGGAGCCAGGTGATCTGGCTCCAAAGATCCCACCCCCACAAAGACCAGCAATCTGAAATGCTCTGGATTGAGAGTCTCACAAGAGCACACGGCTGGACCCCAGACGGTCCAGCAATGTGGGAGGAAAAGTGCCAGCTGTTGCCGAGGCAGTCCGCCATTACCGAGGCAGTTCTAACTATACCCCTATAAACAAAACTGCAAGGAAGTTCACACAGCAGCTGGGCAGAGACCACGACAGCTCAGCAACACCTTTGCCAGCAGACTGTGACTAGGACACCTCCTTGCTGGGCAGAGCATCTCTGAAAAAAGGCAGAAGTATGACAAGAACTTATAAACAAAGCCCTACCTTCCTGGGACAGACCACCTGAGAAAAAAAGGCAGTTATGAGTTCCGTTGCAGCAGACTTAAATGTACCTGCCCAGCAGCTCTAAATGGAACAAAGGAGCTCACAGCTCAGCACTTGAGCTCCTATAAGGGACAGGCTGTCTCCTTAATCAACTCCCCGACCCCCGTATATCCAGAGACACTTCCTAAAGGACAGCTCAGGCTGACATCTGGTGGGTAACCTTCTGGGACAAAGATAACAGAAACAGAAACTGGCAGCAACCCTTACTGTTCTGTAGCCAGTGCAGGTGATCCCCAGGCCAGCAGGGTCTGGAGTGGACCTCCAACAGTCCTACAGCAGAGGGGCCTGACTGTTAGAAGGAAAACTAAGAAACAAAGAAATAACTTCATCTTCAACAAAAAGGATGTCCAGAGAGTGCATCTGAAAGTGATCAGCTACAAAGGCCACAGGCAGATAAATCCACAAAGATGGGAAGAAACCAGTCTATAAAGGATGAAAACACCCAAAACCAGAATGCTTCTCCTCCTCCAAGGGATCAAAACTCCTCACCAGCAAGGGAACAAGGCTGGATGGAGAATGAGTCTGATGAATTGACAGAAACAGGCTTCAGAAGGTGAGTAATAAACTTCTCTGAGCTAAAAGAACATGTTCTAACAGTGCAAAGAAACTCAGAACCTTGAAAAAAGGTTTCAAGAAATGCTAATGAGAATAAACAACTTAGAGAAGAATATAAATGTATTGATGGAGCTGAAAAAAAAATACGAAAAATTCACGAAGCCTACCCAAGTTTCAATAGCCGAATTGACCAAGCAGAAGAAAGGATATGAGAGAGTGAAGATCAACTCAATGAAATAAAATGAGAAGGCACGAATAGAGAAAAAAGAGTAAAAAGAATGAGGCCTCCAAGAAATATGGGATTATGTGAAAAGATCTAATCTATGTTTGATAGGTGTACCTGAATGTGACAGAGAGAATGAATTCAAGCTGGAAAACACTCCTCAGGATATTATCCAGGGGAACGTCCCAACCTAGCAAGGCAGGCCAATATTTAAGTCCAGGAAATACAGAGAACATCAAAAAAATATTCCTCAAGAAGAGCAACACCAAGGCACATAATCATCAGATTCACCAGGGTTGAAATGAAAGAAAAAATGCTAAGGGAAGCCAGAGAGAAAGGTCAGGTTACCCACAATGGGAAGCCCATCAGTCTCACAGCGGATTTCTCAGCAGAAACCCTACAAGCCAAAAGAGAGTGGGGGCCAATATTCAACATCCTTAAAGAAAAGAACTTTCAACCTAGAATTTCATATCCAGCAAAACTAAGCTTCATAAGCGAAAGAGAAATTAAATCCTTTATGAAAAAGCAATTCCTCAGAGATTTCATCACCACCAGGCCTGCTTTACAAGAGGTCCTGAAAGAAGCGCTAAACATAGAAAGGAACAGCCAGTACCAGCCACTCCAAAAATGTACCAAATGTAGAGAGCATTGACACAATGAAGAATCTATGTCAACTAATGGGCAAAACAACCAGCTAGCATCAAAATGGCAGGATCAAATTCATACAAAACAATATTAACCTTAAATGTAAATGGGCTAAATGCCCCAATCAAAAGACACAGATGGCAAATTGGATAAAAAGTCAAGACCCATCAGTGTGCTGTATTCAGGAAACCCATCTCACATGCAAGGATACACATAGGCTCAAAATAAAGGGATGGAGGAAGATTTAACAAGCAAAGGAAGAGAAAAAAAAAGCAGGAGTTTCAATCCTAGTCTCTGATAAAATAGACTAAACCAACAAAGATCAAAAGAGACAAAGAAGGGAATTACATAATGGTAAAAGGATCAATGCAACAAGAAGAGGTAATGATCCTAAATATATACGCACCCAATACAGGAGCACCCAGATACAAAAAACTAGTTCTTAATGACCTACAAAGAGAATGAAACTCCCACACAATAATATTGGGAGACTTTAACATTTCACTGTCAATATCAGAATGATCAACGAGACAAAAAATTAATAAGGATATCCAGGACTTGAACTCAGACCTGGACCAAGCAAACCCAATAGACATATGCAGAACTCTCCACCCCAAATCCATAGAATATACATTCTTCTCAGCACCACATCACACCTACTCTAAAATTGACCACATAATTGGAAGTAAATCACTCCTCAGCAAATGCAAAAGAACAGAAATCATAATAAACAGTCTCAGATCACAGTGCAATCAAATTATAACTCAGGATTAAGAAACTTACTCAGAACCACACAACTTCATGGAAACAGAACAACTGGCTTTTGAATGTTGACTGGATAAACAATGAAATGAAGGCAGAAATAAAGATGTTCTTTAAAACCAATGAGAATGAAGACACAACGTACGAGAATTTCTATCTGACAAAGGGCTGATGTCCAGAATTTACAAAGAACTAAAACAGAGCTTCTGTACAGCAAAAGAAACAATCATTAGACTAAACCAGCAACCAAGAGAATGGGAAAAAAAATTTTTGCAATCTACCTATCTGACAAAGGACTTATATCCAGAATCTACAAAGAACTAAAACAGATTTACAAGAAAAAAACAAACAAACCCATCCAAAATAGGCAAAGGATATGAACAGACTTTTCAAAAGAAGACACATATGAGGCCAACAAACATGAAAAAATGCTCATCATCACTGGTCATTAGAGAAATGCAAATCAAAACTACACTGAGATACCATTTTATGCCAGTTAGGATGGTGATCATTAAATAATCTGGAGACAACAGATGCTGGAGAGGATGTGTAGAAATAGCAACACTTTTACATTGTTGATGGGAGTGTAAATTAGTTCAACCATTGTGGAAGACAGTGTGGTGATTCCTCAAGGACCTAGAAATAGAAATTCCATTTGACCCAGCAATCTTATTACCGGGTATATATCCAAAGGGTTATAAATTAATCTATTACAAAGACACATGCATCCGTATGTTCATTGCAGCACTGCTTACAATAGCAAAGACTTGGAACCAACCCAAATCCCCATCAATGACAAACTGGACAGGGAAAATGTGGCACATACACACCATGGAATACTATGCAGCCAGAAAAAATGACAAGTTCATGTCCTTTGTAGGGACATGGATCAACCTGAAAACCACCATTCTTAGCAAACTGACAGAAGAACAGAAAATCAAATACCACATGTTCTCACTCATAGGTGAGTGTTGAACAATGAGAACATATGGACACAGGGAGGGAAGCATTACACACTGAGGTCTGCAGGGATGGACTAGGAGAGGGAGAGTGAGGGGTAGGGATTTGGGGAGGGATAACATGGGGAGTAATGTCAGATATAGATGATGGGGATAGAGGCAGCAAACCACATTGCCATGTACATACCTATACAAGAATCCTGCATGTTCTTCACATGTACCCCAGAACCTAAGGTGCAATAACACACACACACACACACACACACACACACACACACACACACAAAGAATTTGCACCACATGTGACAGGCACTATATTAGATGACTTTTATAAACTTTCAAAAGTAATTATTGGGGAGGGCTAACATTAGGAGAAATAGCTAATGTAGATGATAGAGGGATGGATGCTGAAAACCACCATGGCGCGTGTATACCTATGTAACAAACCTGCATGTTTGGCACATATACCCCAGAACTTAAAGTATATAACAAGAAAAAAAAAAGGTTAAAAAAAAAAGTAAGTACTATAATGGCCCTAGTGTTCAAACCCTAGACACTCCATCTTGAATAAGAGCTGGACAAAATGAGGCTGAGCCTGCTGGGCCACATTCCCAGGAGGTTTGGCATTCTAAGTCACAGAATAAGATGGAAGGTGAGCAGGACTGGTACCACAAGATACAAGTTGTGAAGACTCAGCTGATAAAACAGGATGCAATAAAGAAGTTGGAAAAAATCCGCCTAAAGCAACATGCCATCAAAAGTGACCTCTGGTCATCCTCACTGCTCATTAAACACTAATTATAATGTATTAGCATGGTAAAAGACACTCCCACTAGCATCATGACAGAGTACAAATGCCATGGCAATGTCCAGAAGCTTACCCATATGGTCTAAAAGGAAGAGACACCCTTTTTTCTGAGAATTTCTCTCCTCCTTCCTGGAAAACTCATGAATAATCCACCCCTTGATTAGCATATTATCAAGAAATAACCATAAAAATAGTAAACCAGCAGCCCTTAGGGCTGCTCTGCTTATGGCATAGTCATTTTGTTCCTTTGCTTTCTTAATAAACTTGCTTTCACTTTACTCTGTGGACGCGCCCTGAATTCTTTTTTGCATGAGATCCAAGAACCCTCTCTTGGGGTCTGGATTGGGACCACTTTCTGTTAACAATATTTCCTATGTATGAATGTGGCATCCCTTGCAGATGAGAAAACTGGGCTTTGGCGGGGGGAAAGTTACTTGGATAGGATCACACAGCTAGCATGTGTTGTGACCACATCAGCCTTATGTGCCAAGTTTAAGATAAATCACATTTGACAAGAATAAAAACTTCATCTGCTGGTACACTAAGGGGACAAAGAACGGAAATGAAAGAACTAAAACTTCAAGTCAACGCTGAAGTTCTACATAGAGAACTGTAGGATACTCGTGAATAAATGATATTTTCACTGCTGATATTTTCACTTCTTTTTTGCGTGTGGAGTTTTCTCCTCCTAGATCTCCGAGTGTAATGCTAGAAATTGTTTTCCTCTATCACATGGATTTCATGACCAGAATGACAGTCTCGTGAAAAGAATCCAAAGTTCGTTTCTCCAAATCAAAGACCTAGTTTTATGAATGACCTGATCTAATACAGCAAAAGCAGTATTTCTTTAGAATATATATATATATATATATATTTTTTAATGGTGGCTATCAAGGTATACTTATCTAAAATATATTATACTGCTCACATAGAAATGAGATCTGTAATAATTAGAGAACTGAAATTTTCATAAGTCTACTGAAAATTCAGTTTATCAGGGCGTCTCAACTAACAAATGTTGGCAAATTTACGTTTCAGAAAAAGAATAGGAAAACTATTCATCTATATCTAATTCACATCAATAGGAATAAATAGTAGCAATCACAAAAGACAACTATTACATCACATCTTGAGGTTTTTAGTAAAATACAAAATACACATGCACAAAATGAAGTAACTGAGATGCAGTTCACATATTCTTTATAGCAGAGAAATAATTTTTAAAATTATAAAGGTATAATCGCATGATGTCATCTTATCTGTTTATTGAATACCAAATTTGTCTAAGAGTGTTATAGAAATATTAGTTCAAGCAAAAATACTAACAAATTTCAGGGTGCACATTATTTTCATCATATAGAGAAAGACTCCATGACACAGAGATTATAAGGCATGTCCAAGTTTATAGGTATGAGAGCTAGAAATTGAACCTAGATCCAGATGACAAGCCTGCTTTTGGAATGCAATAGTAAATGGGCTTTTCAACTGAAAAAAAAAATGGAAGAAGATGGACACTAAAAGTACTAAAGAATAAAATTTACATTATCTGGTAGCAAATAATTCCAGCAAAAAAAAAAAAAAAAAAACCAGGGGCGGGGGGTGGGGGTGGAATTTGACCAAAGCAAACACTCAAGCCCTGTGGCAGTTCTGCAAATTACAAAATGGATTTTATCCATGGAAGAAGGGGTAGATAAATGATTCCAGAATCCTGAAGAAAGACCTGACCCAGAATGAATCAAAGTTTGTGAAATATTAGAAACATTGTTCATATACATTTTGTTTTTTATTTTGTTAAGAAGGAGAAAGGGATAGGTTCATTGTTTGAAAAAAAAATGATACAGCAATGTAGCATCAATAGAATATGGCATAATGCCAAAATGATTGAGCTTCAACCTTGTTTTACTTTTCTCTTGCAAGAAGAATATAATGAAAGTTCAAAAAGGTAAAAAGAAATAGAAAATTGAAATTCCATGTAATTTGGATATAATAAAACAGTTCCATCTTGTTTTAGTATGCAGCTTCAGGCAAAGGATTGTCAGACTACTAAATGCATTTAAAAATGGAAAGCTAAAAATACAATTTCTACTTAAAAGTGATGAGAAAATACAGTCAAAAATGACAACATGTTTTATTTCTAAAGCATACATAGAAGACAGTAAAAAAGAGGGGCATTGTTTTTGGGAAAAAAAGGAGATAAAGTGGGGCAATGTTTTAAACGCCTAAGGGACAATTTTATGGAAGAAAACGGTGTATTTTAAATGATTATCTCAGAAAAATGAAAATAAATCAGGTTTTTAGAGAGCAATATTTTATCAAAGGCTTTAGTCATAAAATTTTCTATAAAGTTTATGCACTGAAATGATTATGCCTTGTGGAATGAATCTATATGTATTTGGTGTGGACTTACATTTTTTTACTTTGTGTTCTCCTAAGTAATTTCTACTTTTTAAATCTGTGAACAAAGCTTAGGGTTTTTTTTTTAAAAAATAGAATAATCAGAAAAGTAATGATCGACAAGTAACATTTAATTTAAGATCTGATACAATGTAGCAGCACTGAAGGAATTAAGTGGATGGATACCTGGAGAGATTTCCTGGCAAAACAAACTTTGAGATATGATTGACAAAAATTGCGTATATTTAAGCTGGTCAGTATAATTTGATATACATATACGTTGTGTGATGGTTACCACAATTAAATTAATCAACACATTTATTATCGCACTGTTACTGTTACTGTGCGCATGTGTGTGTGTGTGTGTGTGTGTGTGTGTGTGTGTGTGTGCACGCGCATGCGCGCGATGAGGAGAAAAGATCTCTTCCAGCAAATTTCAAATAAACAACGTAGCATTAGTAACTATAGTCACTGTTCTGTACATTAGACCTCTAGAGCATATTCATCATATAGCTGACTCACTTTTTGGAACTAAAGATAAAGGTAGAACCTTAAATGTTTTTTCATAATAAAAGAAATTCATACTGATCAAAGATGTAAATGAGAAAGAAAAATCAAAAAGGGAAAAAAATAGTTGCCTGAAGAAAATATAGAATTTTATATAATATATAAAAACTTTAATCCATATCATTTTATCAAATCAATGCTATTTAATTAGCATCTAAAACAAAAATCAGATCACCATGTTAGCTGCTTTTTCTGATCTGTACCTATATATTTCTATATAGTATTAATATACTGGCTGAGCATGACTTATTTGAAATGCTTGGGACCAGAAATGTTTCTATTTTCAATTTTCTTTGGAATTTGGAGTATTTGCATGTAGATAATAAGATATCTTGGAGATGGGAGCCAAGTCTCAACACAAAATTAGCTTATGTATCACATATACTTGATATATACAGCCTGAATATAATTTTATACAATATTTTCAGTAATCTACATTATCTGTCACATGAAAGCAGGTTTGGGAATTTTCCTCTACTAATATCATGTTGCTACTCAAAAAGCTTCAAATTTTAGAGTATTTCAGATTAGAGATGTTCAACCTGTATTATCATATGTTATTTTATCAAATATAAATACTTATCTATTTGCTTTCAAGTAGAATAGATTTATCTCTGACAAATCTTTTCATAATATCTTTATAGACCATAACCCTCCCCATCTTCTCAATTATGATTTTCCCCCTATATGTGGTATTTTGAAAATCTTCCTGATAAAGCCAGTATGTAAGCAGTTCCTATCGACATCAGGTGAAGATACCAAATTAAAAAACAGCTTTTTATTGAGAAATACCTAAATATTTGTATGGCAAGGTCTTTTTCTAAAGCAATTTAGTTTTTCACAGATGACTCCCCCAGTCTCTTGTCTGGGAGGTTAGGATAGTTGCCTCACTTCTAAAACCAGGGCAGAAAATCTGGGGAGAAAGCCTGGGTGGCCTCAGAGTTCAGATTCTCACATATAGACCACACACGCAGTTATCACTTTGAGGCTATTTTTCAATTACTGGGCTGAGACTCCTGAGTGTAGGTCTTTCTAGTTTCAATTCTCTTGAGAATAAATTGTTTTTCCTTCCTGACTTTTTAGGGTTAAGGGTAGAGGTATATCACTGTTTGGGTCTAGGTATAATAAGTCTGAACTACCCAATCCTTGCATTTCTCAATTCTTCAGACTTTAATTTTAGGTTGGTGCAAAAGTAATTGCGATTTTTGTCATTAAAAGAAATGACGATTGCTTTTGCACTAACTTAATCCATTTCCAAGAATATTAGCATGTAGTCTGCTCTATCTTGCTAAACCAATTATCCTAATTTATCTGAATTCAGTCTTCCAAAAATTATTGAAATGCTTGTTTGCTAAAGTTTGTATTTCTATTTTTTTGGTCTTCAATTATAGTCTTTTCAAGTAAGATTTGAGGAAAGATAGAAGATGAAAGTTTGTAGAACATAAATTTTAAATGAAATGATTTAGATTTTCTAAGCATGACACTAAGGCATATTCTGCAAAACGGCACATACACAGGCCATATTTATAAGAAATGAAAACCATTTGTAAATGCTAAAAATCACCAGTAAAGTCACAAGTAAGAAGACATATACGGAGAAATAACTTATGAGATTAAAAAGTGTTGTCAAGCCACATACATAGATTGTTGTAAATAAAAATATGAGTACACTAATAGAGCAAAACGTAGGCAAAGTGCGTTAGCAAGCAGCTCAAATAAAAAGTTTCTAACGTATGAAAGATGATCAATCAATAAGAGCCAAATCTATAGAATAAGATTTCACAGTTATTTAACTGCCACAGTGACTCAGAAGAAAATGTTTGATAATCTCTGATCTAGATAAGGGTATGAAGCCCCTTTATTTTGCCACTAGAAGAAGTGTAAATTGACTCAATGTATATGGAGAGTTCATTGGTACCATATATCAAAATCTAAAATGCCTTTTAACACAGCAACTCATTTCTATAAAGTATTCAGATATATAAAAGAAAGCAACATTGCACATGTAAGAAATATTTATAAGAAATGAAAGCCATTTGTAAATGCTAAAAAATCACCAATAAAGTCAAAATTAAGGAGACATGTCAGGAAAAATAACTTACGAGATTAAAATGTTGTAAGCCACATACATGCATTGTTGTAAATAAAAATATGAGTACGCTAATAGGACCAAACGTAGGCAAAGTACATTAGCAGGCAGTTCAAAGAAAAACGTTACTAACATGAAAGATGATTAGACACTCAATGAGAGCCAAATCTATAGAATAGAATTTGCTTATTATTTGTAGCATTCTGAAAGTAACAAAATAAGATGTACCTAAATATGAAGAAACATGATTATAAAAAGGTAATTTATCCATATGATCCATACAATAATCAGTAATTGAGAAGAAAGTGGAAGATACACACACACACAGACACAAATAGGCTAAAATACCTAGGATTTTTAAATTGTACTTTTTAGCTACTTCATTTTGTCACAATCTAGGCTTTTTTACATGTAAATTCATATTGTATATACCGTGCACCAACTTGTTCACGTACAAGAATATGTAGTTATACAGATGAATGCACTTAAAATTACAGGAATGATACTAAGAAAATATTATTGGTTTTGGAAGAAAGGACTGGAGGATAAGAGGTATGATAGGAAGTTCTGTTTATACTTTCTATTATTTTACACTTTTTGTAATAATATGATAAGAAAATGTACTTACAAATGATATTTAAAAGTTAATGGGAAAAGTGTGTTATATTTTGCTGACAGAAACCAAAAAATCTGTAATTATAAGCCCATTTTGTTTAAAACTCGGCATATAAAAGTACTAAAAACTTGGTGAATATGTGTATGTGCATAAATATACAGAAAGAAACATGCAGAGAATATTTGTTCCCATTTGGTTCTTTTTTTAAAGTATCTTGTTTGCTATACAAAGTAATAGTACCATAAAACAAAGGAAAATTTAACAATGGAAAGGAGGATGAAAAAGCGTTTTTCCTCCTAGTAAAAATGCTAAGAATCTCCTGCACCACTATAAGAAGCTGAAGTAAATAACTTCTGAACTGTGACTATACTGTAAATTGTTATGCTGTGTTTAGTATTTTGTGTTTATTTTTGTTTAGTGCAATTTCTAATACTTATGTTCTTATTTTGAAATAAAATGGCCTTAGTTTAAACCATGAAAAGTAGTGACTCTTTAAGACCAAATTATGAATAATATACTCAATAGCTTTTTGGTTGAGGGTTTTTTATTTTACTCTAAGTCTAGGACACATGTGCTGATTGTACATGTTTGTTACATAGGTGCACATGTGCCATGATGGTTTACTGCACCTATGAATTCATCATCTAGGTCTTAAGCCCTGCATGCATTAGGTATTTGTCCTAATGCTCTCCCTCCCTTTCCCTCCAACCCCCAACAAGCCCTGGTGTGAGATGTTCCCCTCCCTGTGTCCACATGTTCTCATTGTTCAACTCCCACTTATGAGTGAGAACATGTGGTGTTCACTTTTCTATTCCTTAGGTTGCTGAGGATGATGGTTTTCCTCTAATAGTTTTAACTAGTAGATTTGACATTAAAAACAAATCAACATTTATTTTAAGCCGAAGGAGCATGTGGGTAGATTTGTTACCTGGAAATATTGTGTGATGCTGAGATTCGGAGTACAGATTCTATTACCATGATAGTGAGCATAGTACTGAATAGATATATATATATTTTTACATATTTTTTATAACTCCCCTTTCCTCCACTCTCTTCTAGTCCAGTGTCTACTGTTTCCTTATATGTCTATGTGTGCCCAATACTTAACTCCTACTTACAACCCTATTAAAGTGAGAAAATGACATGAACAGACTTCTCAAAAGGAGGCATACAAGTGGCCCACAAAAGTGAAAATAAAATGCTCAGCATCACTAATCAGAGAAATGCAAATCAAAACCACAATGAGATGTCATCTCATACTGGTCAGAATGGCAAATATTTAAAAATCAAACAACAAATGCTGGCAAGGCTGCAGAGAACACACGCTTATATATTGCTAGTGGAAATGTGAATTAGTTCAACCACTGTAGAAAGCAGTCTGGAGATTTCTCAAAAAACTTAAAACAGAGCTGCCATTCGACTCAGCAAACTTATTACTGGGTATGTACCCAAAAGAAAATAAATTATTCTACCAAAAAGACACATACACTCTTATGTTCATTGTTGCACAGTTCACAATAGCAAAGCCATGGAATCAACCAAAGTTCCCATCAATGTTGACTGGAAAAAGAAAATGTGGTTCACATATACCACAAACTACTATACAGTCATGAAAAACAATAAAATCATGTCCTCTACAGTAACATGAATGGAGCTGGAAGCTTTAATCCCAAGCAAATTAGCAAAGAAACAGTAAAACATTCCCTGAATTGCTACCTCTTTTCAGATTCTTTCCAAGTTCCCCTGAGGCCCATACTAATGGCATAGTACATACAGAACTCCAAAACTGACTTCACCAACTGCCTCAGCAGCCTCATCTTCTGCTCAGCATCCTTGGAATGCTCCATCAGTTCCACTGTTGGTGCAGCAAGGCACAGTTCGGCTTGGCACCCTTCTGCCTTTTTTCAATGTGGCTGAGGCCTGAAAGGCTTTCTCCCCTCTAACTCCTGCCTCCTCACTCACCCTGTGTCTCAGGTGAGTTCCATTTCCGTATTCAAACTCTGCAAAGCTGTCCCATTTGATACAACCCTCACTTGCATCAGCCTGCTTCTCATGACTAGGTGGAAAGTCAATAACTGCCCTCTGATACCACTTCTTTTCAGTGTTGTACATTTCAGATGATTATTAACAAGTACATTTTTTTCCAAGTATTTAATCTTATTGAAATTAGGGTCTATGTTTGTTTACTATTATATACAAAGGGTTTTTTTTTAGCATACTATTAGGTAAAAACAGGTCTTTCTAAACATTAGCACATTTAATAGAATATAGTTATTTAGTATCCCATGTAAATAGGTCATTAGCTCAAACTTATATTTCTATTTCAACAAACATATATTGTACTTTTTATAGTTTATTAACTTACGTTTTCATTTGCTTGCCTGCAAATAAAAGAATCTCAAATTGGAAATTTAATGAGTAACTAGGACAATTCGGACAAAATGAAATATTAAATTCTAAAAAAAAAATCTGAGTATATAAAATATAACACTTCTTTTTGTACTATCATTATGTGTCTGTAGTCAACTTTAACATGTTGTAACTGTTCTCAATCATTTCTTTATACTAGATAAGAGAGTCTCTTAAAATGCTTCAGATACTATCTGAAATTAAATGTGGGATATTAAAAACTATCCTCCTGGGGAATTTTACTTAATTTCTGTGCTGATCACACCAGGCAAATCCTTAACACATGGCAGAAGGAGAAGCATCCACAGAATATACTAAGGAAGAAATAATTTTTATTACAAGCACTGTAACAAATGCACACACCATCAGGCCAAACAGAGTGCACAGAAGAATGAAGGATTAGGAGCCTACACTGCTTAGAGACCCACTAAGTACTGCCAGGCCATGCACTTCCTTCATACCTGATAACAGTAGGAGAAGCTAGGAAACAGTTATTTCCAGGAAGCAGTAGCAAGAACTATGAAGAAACTGACTTGTCTTCCAAAGAAAAGCTGAAAGGAGATGCATTATTTTTTCCCCAAAAGAAAAAGTTTAATTCTGCCAACAATGATTTGCTTGCACTTAAAGGGCCTCAGAAATGTTGGAATCCTTCATCTGCAACTATTCAAAAACAGATAAATTAAAATGAGATAGTTCAAGCACACTGTAATACAGGAGACAGCTTCAAAGTCTGTCTTGAATAACTTGTCTGGTCAGTAGTAAACCAGATTTAATGCAAATGAGAAAAGATTTCCTCACCAAAGCTGGAGCATAATTATCCTGAATTGCTGAAAGAAAACCAATCAATTGATTTTGAATCTTACAATTTACTCCTAAGTATTTTTTCTCATTACAAAATAATAGACAAGAAGATGTTGGATGTTAAGTACATTCTGTTCAGTTATTCCTGTTTTGTTTGAATGTTCATTCCTTACTTGTAGAGATTACCACTTAGTACATTGTTTAATATCTATGGTTTATATTATATTTCTTATATCTCCCTCCAAATATTGTGACATTCTAGAGGGTAGGTAATATTATCCATTTATCTTAGAGTTAGGTGATGAATATTTTATGTCTATTGAAATCTACAAATTGAGATTCTGCCTGGGCCAATAAGTACAGCAAGAAAAATGGCTAACAAGCTTAAGTCCAACAAGCACTAATTGTGTAAATTTTGCCGTTTTTATTAGCACAGCTTAGCTAGATAAAACCAGTCCCCTACCTTCACAATTCAAATCTTAGTTACCAAGGTATATTCAATACAAGTAATTGCAAAAAGTGCAAAGTTTTTTGATAGCTCATCAGTCCACAGATACCTAAAAAACAGGTAAGCATTATAATCAAAGCCCAATCATATCACTTATTTCCAAGTCTGTTCGTTTTGAGACCTGTACATCCATTACTCAGTTTCCATATAGATAACAAATCATAGAGTTGTGTTGTCTTGTTTCCTGGTTATAAATTCATACATCATCTTACAAAAATCAAAAGAAAATAGGCCAAGAAAAATGAAAATGTAGGAAAGAGTGATAATATAGTAACTGAAATTTTAATCAAACATAAATACAGTTATAGAAGCAATGGCTAATGGTGAAAAAAATAACATTGCTGCTTTAGATACGTAGCTAGAACTTCCTGAAGGCCACCTTTTCAGCATAAATGAAGTAGATGTGACAAAGAATGAAGATGATACTAGCAAAACCTGGAAAAAATTATACTAGCAAAAAAAACAACAACCCAACCAAAACAACTTCACATTTTTAAAAACTCTTGAAAATATATCATTACATTGAAAGCACAAATGATAAAATGTTAGAAGCTGATCCTAATATAAGAAGCATGCTGATTCAGCAAGGCATAGAAAGAGTGCTCATTCCATCTCAGATGTCAATACAATGCAAAGGAAGAAAATCATTGCTAAAACTATTCTTGATTTTTATTTTTGCGAAGAACTGCTTATTTTTCATTTCATATATTTTAAATTACAGTATGCTAAACAAATTAGTTTTGCTATTTAAAAAATCTCCCTATGTATTTACAACTGACAGTATGGAGTTTTTGATGTTTTGTCAAATGGATTTTAAAGGCCATGGAACAATCATAATTTTTTTTCCATTGACTATAATCAACTTGCACAAGCTAAATGCGTGGGCATGTTTATGACCTTGCACTACCTTAGAAGAGAGAGCTGCCTGTATATGTTATCACTATTATGCTTTACAACAATCATTTTTTTAAATGTGCTATACCATGAAAATTAAGTAGCAAGTATCAGTAGTATTCTCAATGAACTACTAGTAATAATTTTAATTTTGTTTATAAGATTGGAAGAATAGTTTCATATTTTAAAGTGATATTTCTGGTCATATACAACTACAAGGCAAGAAAATTCTTTGAATAGGATTTATGAAAAAAATTATATGTATATATATTCACTATATTGCTGTACATTTAATTTAGAAACACATCATTGCAATTTTTCTTGCTGTGGTTTTAAATTTGCATTATGAACCATTTTGGTCAATCAACTACAATACTTTCTAGCAGCCACATAGTAAAAACATTCTGGCTATGAACTTTTCAGAGATTCCATGATCTCTTGATCATATCATCCCATTATGTTCTAGTTCCCCACCACCTGTTCCCACCTTCTCTACAACCAGCCTGTAAATCAGATCCATGTTCCTCAAACTGAGATTCAATCTTTACTTCTTCCAGTGGTGCCCATATAACTCCTGCAGCAGCATTACCCTGTAAATAGCTTCAAAATGCATGAAGTTACAGAAACCTCCTCATGTATATTCTCTCATTACATATTCTAATAGCAGTGGATAGATAGGTATAGAGATTCAAAAGTCATAGCTAACAAAAGGAACATTTTGTGTATTCATGCAAGTCTGAATTTTAAACCAAGAAAATGAAAAAAGTTAAAACAAAGCAAGGTCAGTTCAATTTGAGGAGAGAAAAAGAATATGAGATAGTCATAACTGGGCTTTTTGTCTGATATACCACCACCAACAGCAATGATTAAAGATCATCATCAGCAACAATAATAATTATGGAGAACTTCCCATGTTTCCCACAATATTCTTCACATGTTAATGCCTCATCTAATGTCCCCCTCCTATGAGATAAGAACAGTCCTATGAGATAAGAACTATCAATAACCCAGTTTAAAAACAGAAAAAGCAGGCCAGCCATGGTGGCCCATGCCTGTAATCTCAGCACTTTGGAAGGCTGAGGCGAGAGGATTATTTGATTTCGGGAGTTCAACACCAGCCTGGACAACACAGGAAGACTCTCTCTCTACAAAAAAACTTAATAGATTTTCCAGGAATGATAGTGTGCATCTGTGATCCCAAATACTTTGGAGGCTGAGATAGAAAGTCAAGGTTGCAGTGAGCAGTGATTGTGCCACTGCACTCCAGCCTAGGTGATGGTGGGAGACTTTGTCTCAAAGAAAAAAAGCAAAGAACAGAGAGATCAAGTACATTCCCCAAGGCCACACAACTAGAATCCGGATGGAGTCAAGGTCTTTCAATCCAGAGCCCATATTCAATCATCATTAAAATATACTTAACATACAGATTCAGAAATGGGCAAATGCATGAAGTGTCCTTAGCTACTGTCTTATTCCAATCACAGATGATAAAAAAAGAAAAAGTTAAAAAACTAGCATTTAGGGTTCAAGAGTTGAAGGTCTGCACAGCGCTGTCAGCTCTCACTTTCTTTTGCCTGACATTTTCACAAACCATTTCTACAGAATGCAACATGGAGACGCAGAGCAGTCAATTCATTATTGCAGACTTACCAGACATACAAGTTCCAGAAGAGTTTAAGTCATTCTGGGTGACAGAAATATGAGTATAATATTTTAAAGATTTGAATAATCTGTGAATTTGCTCTAGTTCTTCGAGTTTAAAATCTGGGTAAGAAAAGCTTGTCGAGATCATAGGGTACACTGCGTATAGCATTTTTCTCCATTTCAGTGCAGATAAGCATAAAATGGTTCAATTGTACAGTACCAAAATGCCTGCTTGAGGTTTTGGCCTGAGTTTGTTTTTAAAAAGAGCTTCATTGTTCATCCAATTTGAATTCATTGACTGACAACCATGTATAGATTCCATTTACCCATTTACAGAGTCCTAAAATCATAGAATTTTACAATGAGAAGTGCTTTAGAGTGAAGAGTTTCTTTTCCTTTCAGACTCTGCTTTCTTTCATACTTGATTAAAAGACCAAAATGTGTAGGCAATTTTACTTGCTAAATACATGACCAAGATTGATTTCATTTTGAGAAGAATTGGGCAAATTATTGACACGTGCATTGTTTAGAAACTATCACAGTTAACCTGCCCAGGAGCCTAATAAAATGCCTTATTCTTGTGTAAATTGAATCAGCACATGCAAAAGTCATTTTCATGTTAAGTAAATGTGAAGGTCAATGGATGAATAGACACCAAAGGAAAAAAATGGATTTTGTTTTCTTCTATGCTGTTGCTATTAGACTTTGCATCTATCAAAGATGGTTCATTCTGAAGCTTGCAAATGGGAGGAAACTGCAATCCAAGAAACAGTAAAAGAACACTCTGTACTCTCCTTGAACTTCTCTGCCCCAGTCTCTACATATATTTTCATTTTGTCCTTAGCCTTTTGAGATTGCTTTTGAGGAATAATATGGGCTCCCTCTGGTGACTAATTTCACATGTAAACATTCCCCTGGCAGTTAATTAAAAAGCTGCAACCTCAGGATCCTGTGCTTATCTTCTACAGAAAAGTATGTAAGGTTATAGGCTTGTGGGAAAGATTATTCATTTAGTTTTTGTACTTTTAAGAAAAAATAAATCTCAGAATTTGGCATGGGTTCTCCATTGGATGCACAGAGAAAAATTTTATCACTTCATTATCGCGCTAAATTCCCTAATTGTGTACTATTTTTTTTTTCTTTATCTTTTTTCTACCATTATTTGGGATGAAAAGATCTTGATAGTTTCTGAAAAAAAATACTTCTGACATTTAGACAAAATTAAAATGTATAAAAATAGCCCAAATAGATATTTTCAAATATGTTTTTGTGCACATAGAAAATGGAGTTTAGCCAGGAAAAATAAGAAATTGACATGGATAAAGAAGACTTCTCCTGGTCTCATTTCTCCAAGTAAAACAACTCCTCAGTAGTTCAAGAGACTAGGTAGGGCCTCTTACCCGTCATTTTGTGGCAGATTTTAGATTGCTTATTCAGGCATCCTTTATCCTACTTCTATTTCATCCTTCTACACTCTCTCCTTTCTACAAAGAAATAAAATGTATTCCAATATATATAATTAAAGCTTTCAACCATTGTTCTCATCTCATGATCACTCTTTTAAAACTAGAAGTAACCTTCATTTTGAAATTCCTATGCATCTTTGCCTTTCAGAAGTTATAAATTTATTACATATCTATATAAACAATCTTAAGGTTGAATGTTGTCTTTAATCATTTTATAATTTATTTATGTTACTATCATTGTGTGTATATTTTCCTGCAACTGGTGTCTTCATCAGCAGGACATTTTAGAGATTTGTGTATAATGACACATGTAAATGTACATTATTCTCTTTACCTGCTTTCAACTACACTATACTACTGCAATACTTTTTATTTATTCAGGCCAATAATTGCCTTTTATGATGTTTTTCATTTTTCAGTAATCCTAAGTGTTCAGAAAAACATGTTAAGGTATAAGGGCCTGTTTTCTCTTTCACCTATAGAAGGGTTTCTTAGGATTGTGAATTTTGATCGATAGGTCTCAGAGAATGAAACTGTTTATTAACACAAAATTGTTCTCTAAAAGTGATTGTTTCCATTTGTGTTCCTACCTGTGGCAAGCCAGGTTCCCATTAGCAACCAGATCAATCAGTTTCCACGAACACTTTATTACAGTTTTGATGAAGGCGTAAGTTAAACATTAAAGAACTGGAGAAACTTTTGCCTCAGTATGAAGGCTAGAATGTAAAAACATACCCATTGGAATCTTTCCTGGGTTTTCTCAGACCCTCAAGTCTGATAGAATAAAAACATTCTTACACATACACCTTGTACCAGGGCCCGCTTATGATTTAAAAACTTTCCAAGACTTTAGAGAAAGCTTTCCAGACCCCAGACCCTAGTTAAAAATAAGATATAGATTGAATGAAACACTCCCGTTTGTAGTTACACTCCCATACATAGGCATCAGGCTTAGAATATATGTATAAGCATGGAAAAAAACCAAACCTGTAACTTTGAGTTCATCTGGTGAGTTACTCTGACCTTCTCCCTATAACTCTTTGTAGAAATTAACTCCCGTCTTTCCCTATCTTGCTGCATCTTGTTATTGGACCACAAGCACAAGGAACTGGACGTCTTTCTGTCGAGGAACAGGCTCATTTCTTACTTAGTGTATGAGACTGATGTGCCTAATCAGTAAAAATATGTCCTCAGTTTAATTTCTGTCATGCTGTTACACATTTAAAGCTGGTCTTCAAAAGTGACTTCACTTAATGATCATCTACTAATGTAACAAATTTTCCCTAGTCACCCAATCATTTCCTGTATGAGTCAATAAATATACACACTTTTTTACTCCAATATACGAATGTCAGAGAGAGAAAAAAAACATGAACATTTATACCACTGCTACTTCTAAAGCAAAACAAAAAATGCTAGCACCATATGCTAATGCCCTCTCTCCTTTTGAGGTATTAGCTGACTAAACCACTCTACTCCCCTTCTTATCAATATCATCCTACTAGGTCATTTTCTTTTATTTTGCAAGATATCTTACTAAGGTGGTTCTGTTTTCTTCTATAGGCTTTCTCTGCCAGCTCCTTTGAAACTAATAGCAATGCCCGTACAATTGGTTTTATTACTTTCATGACCTTCACCACAGTACCTGAAGAATCCTCATATATTCCTATATCCTGGTATTTTGCCTGTCACCCCAAACACGTTTACCTTTGAATTCTTTCACTGTATACAGATTTAACCCAGATTGATAACTTTTCATCTATGTAATACCAGAAACATCTAAATGTAAATGGAGAAAAATAGACAACCATAGCACACATCGTTTTTAGCTTTTAAGTATTAGCTTCAAGTTCTTACTGCTGCCAAGGAAACCTGTTCATTCTCCCTAGCCATTTTTTTCCATATCAGAAACAATAATTTCTATCTCAAACTTTCAAATCTACTTCCCAGCTCTTGACCCTTCACAAATATATATGTTTCTCACTTCACCAAAAAGCAGCAAACTAAAATAACTTTCAGGCTCTTCCAAAGCCACATCTACCATTCACACTATACTTGGCCATTATGGTAGTCAAATTATCCCATTTCTCTTTTAAGCAAACCACCATACTTGCACACTGAATCTCATCCACTCGAAGAATACACCTTCTGCAAACTTGATTAATGTAAATCTTCATATGAGAAGCCTACTTTAGTTCCTATAACCTAAAAACACATATTAGTTATTTTTAAAAAGTATAAGAAGGCAAGAAAAAAGAATCTACCATTTGAAGAGACAAAGCAAACATCAGAACCAGATTAGATATAACACAGATTTTAAAATAATCAGACAGGGTATTGACAATGACTGATTAATATTTTAAGGACTATAATGGGAAAAAAGCAGATAACATAAGAACAGTGGATAATAAAGTTAAAAATAAACTATCCAGGAAATGCTAGAAATCAAATTCTATAACAGAAATGAAGAATGCTTTAGATAGACTTATTAGTAGACACAAGTCCAAAGAACCATTAAGCCTGAAAATAGTTCGATAGAAATTCTCCAAATTAAAATACAAATAGTAAAGAGAATAAATAAAAAACCCAGAATATCCAAAAACTGTGGGACAATTCAAAGGTAGCACATGCAGTAGGGGCAATGGCTCACACCTGTAATCCCAGCACTTTGGGAGGCCAAGGCAGGCAGATCACTTGAGGCCAATAGTTTAGACCAGCCTGGCCAACATGGATGAACCCTGTCACTACTAAAAGTACAAAAATGAGCTGGGTGTGCTGGTGTGCACCTATAATCCCAGCGACTCATGGGGCTGAGGCAAAGAATCACTTAAACCGAGAATACAGAGGTTGCAGTGAGCTGAGATCCTGCCATTGCACTACAGCCTGGGAGACAGAGTGAGAGTCCTTCTTAAAAAAAAAAAAAAAAAAAAAAAAAAAAAAAAAAAAAAAAAAAAAAAAAAAAAAAAAAAAAAAAAAAAAAAAAAAATAAAAAAAAAAAAAAAAGGAAAACAGAAAACAGTAACACATGCATAATTGGAATATCAGAAAGAGAAAGATGAGAGCAGAAGAAGAGCAGAAGAAACATTTGACGTAATAAACATATTCTTTCTAAAATTAAAGCACATACCAAGGAATGTTGGAGGTTAACAAGCAGAAGAAATACCAAACTAAACCTATAAATATTTTAAACTGCAGTAAACCAAAGACAAAGAAAGGATCATGAAATAAGACCGAGGGAAGAGCACTTTAGCTAGAAAGGAACAAGAGTAATTATTACTACATCAAACTTCTAATCAGAATTCATGCAGGAGAACGCAAGTAGAGTAAAATATTTGGAATTCTGAAAGAAAAAGAGACTAGTATTTTATATCCAGCAAAATTATCCTTCCAAAGTCAAGAGGGTAAAAAAAAAAAAAAAACTTTCTTTAGATAATAAAAAATGTTTTCTTTGTTGAAGAAAAATAATACACACCAGAAACAAATAAATAATACGATTGTATTTTTCATGTTTTTAAAAGAGTTTAGAAGGCAACTGACCTAAAAGACACTTAACTGTAAATGACGATTATAACATATGGGTAAATTAGAGGACCAACAGTACTGCTAGAGTAAAGGAAAGAGAGGAATTAACAGTTCTGTTATAAGATACAGGACTACACATGTAATGGAATAGTGTTATTTGAAGGATGCAGTTAGATCAGCTAGAACATAAACTGAGGAAAGTCACTAATTTTTTAAAGAGTGTAATTGACAATCAGAGGAAATAAAATATAAATATCTTAAATTTTCAATTAAAACAAGAGAAGACCAAAAAAGAGACCTTTGGCAACAAATAGCAGCTACTAAATGATTGATACAGACATATCAATAATAACTGTAAACATTAATTGTCTATACAAGCTAATTAAAAAGATTGTCAGAGTATATAAAAATAAACATGATCATGTGGGAGGCCAAGGTGGGCAGATAACTTGAGGTCAGGCGTTCAAGACCAGCATGGCCAACATGGTGAAACACCATCTGTACTAAAAATACAAAAAAATCATCAAAAGAAACAATCATTAGAGTGAACTGGCAACCAACAGAATGGGAAAACATTTTTGCAATCTACCCATCTGACAAAGGGCTAATATTCAGAATCTACAAAGAACTAAAATAGATTTACAAGAAAAAAACAAACCCATTCAAAAGTGGGCAAAGGACATGAATAGACACTTTTCAAAAGAAGACATACATGAGGCCAACAAACATATGAAAAAATGCTCATCAACACTGGTCATTAGAGAAACGCAAATCAAAACCACATTGAGATACCATCTCACACCAGTTAGAATGGCAATCATTAAAAAATCTGGAGACAACAGATGCTGGAGACGATATGGAAAATAGGAACACTTTTACACTGTTGGTGGGAATGTAAAATTAGTTCAACCATTGTGGAAGACAGTGTGGCGATTCCTCAAAGACCTAGAAATAGAAATTCCATTTGACCCAGCAATCCCATTACTGGGTATATATCCAAAGGATTATAAATCATTCTATTACAAAGACATGCACATGTATGTTCATTGCTGCACTGTTTACAATAGCAAAGACCTGGAACCCACCCAAATGCCCATCAATGATAGACTGGATAAGTAAAATGTGGCACATATACAGCATGGAATACTATGCAGCCATAAAAAAAACAATGAATTTGTGAATTTGTGTCCTTTGTAGGGACATGGATGAATCTGGAAACCATTATTCTCAGCAAACTGACACAAGAACAGTAAATCAAACACCGCATGTTCTCACTCATAAGTGAGCGTTGAACAATGAGACCAGTTGGACACAGGTAGGGGTGCATCACACAGTGGGATCTGCTGGGGAGGACTAGGGGAGGGACAGCGGGCAGTAGGGAGCTGGGAAGGCATAACATGGGGAGAAATGCCAGATATAGGTGATGGGGGAACAGAGGCAGCAAACCACATTGCCATGAATGTAC
>NW_016107415.1:4707908-4724725 GCF_001604975.1 Cebus imitator
AAAATGTGGGTATAGTTCTGGAGCTAGAGGAACTTTCATTTATTGCTGGTGGAAAAGCGAAATGGTATGACCACACTGAAAAATTGTTTGACAGTTGCTTACAAAGCTAAAGTTAGTCTAATGATATGATGCCCTTAGCATACTCCTAGATATTTACTCAATTGAATCAGAAGTTTGTGTTTAGATAATAACCTGCAAATAACTGATTATAGCAATTTATTTTACAATCGCCTAAAATGGAAGCAACCAAGATGCCCTACAATAGGTAAATAAAGTAGCTGTGGGGCATCCATGCCAAAAATATTTTTGGCAATAAAATTAGATGAGCTATCGTGCCATAAAAGACATGGATGAACTTAAATGAATATCATTATGTGAAAGAAGCCAGAATGAAAAGCCTATATTCTATGTGGTTCAAGTTATATGGAATTTGTTAAAAGAAAAAATTATAGAGGGTAAACTAATTAGTGATTAATTGAAGAGTTTGGCAGGAGTTGAAGGGTGAAGGTTGAATAAGTATACCATATGAGATTTTTTGCAGGGTGATGATGTTATCCTGTATGATTCTGTAATGGTGAATTCAAGACATTATCAAAACCCACAGAAATTAACCTGAACAGTAAATTTGAATGCACTCAAATTACAACATACTTCACAGATCAGATGACCCTCAATGAAATGCAGAACATAACAAAATAATCTAAATATATTAAAAATATATGCAACAACTTCACTGAAGGGAAAAATATAATAAGGTGCTGACCTAAGTAATTTCAGAAGAGAGTGGCGTCTGCAGGACAAAAGGCAAATGGAATTGTACAAAGAACTGCACTTTAGTTAACAAAGCTTTTTTTCCTTCTCCCATGGAGGTAACATGCTAAAACCATTATACGTGTATACCGGAACTGAGCAATTAAGTAAATGAATGGCAACCGACAGAAGCCAGTTATCACAGTCTAGGGAGTGGGAGCTTACAGATAAGCAAGGAAACAGGCTAGAATGATCCAAGTAGTAATGAATTAAAGTAGAAAGCATCAGCATGAACTCATTTTTAGCTTAATAGACATACCAATAATTACATATGGAAATATAGACAAATATGTGTAACTACAGGGGTCCATATACACACATTTCCTTATTCCATCAGTTCAGAGACGGTGACACACCAGTAACAATGAGCACAGCTAGTAACGTAAGTCTTGGTCTCTAATAGGACCCTTAAACAGAACAAACCAGTATTGCTCCTTGGAGAAATAACCTATACTAGAACTTGGAAAAGAAGCATACAAGATGAGCCTGGAGTATCAGGTAGTCCCAGAAAATAAAGTGTTAAAACAAAATCAAACAAAACACAATGCTTTTTGATGAGAGTGTGTCAACGGATTCAGGAGAAAACTGAAAGAGGTCCAATGGCCAAAGCTGGAATAATTTGGGTAAAACTGTAAAGTGGTTTTGGATTATAACCCAAAATATAAAATAAAGATCCATAAGTCTATGATAACTTGTGATTTTGTTCTAATTTTGTTTTGAGTGTCTCCCTTGAGAGTGGCCCTATGCCATAATAGTCACTTTTTACGAGAGCTTTCCTAGGAATGAGAGGAACTTAGGATGAGTGTGCCTTTTAGGTGAAACACAGAGGAGGCAGCACAACAAAAACATTAAATAGCTGAAGTACTTATTACTCACAGATCCACAAGAGCCCAACATTTCCTGTGAGAGAAAGCTGGAAACAGCAGGGTACTCAAACAATCTGTAGAGAGCAAGAGAGAGCACAAGTGAACACGCTGGGGGCTGTGCCTTTATGAAGGTCCACGGGGCCGTGGGTATCACTTAGGGTGTGGATTGGCTAGTTTAAAAAAACACGTGAAAAAGGTGGAACCTATTTACATGCCTGGTGTTGACCATTAAGTTTCATCATGATCAGCAGCTGTGGGATGCGTTGAGCCTGGAATCAGTAAAATGAGAAACAAGTGGGTTATATCTCCCCAAACAACTATATGGTGAGGGGAAGTTTTAACTAGGTGAAAGGTGACACGGTACGACTGGGTTTCAAACAACTTATGTCAGTCCTGAAAATGGATGCCACAGCAGCAACTGTATTAAACAATTTTATAACACTGACATAAATAAACACTTGAATAAATAATAGATGGGGGGAGAATAAATCTGCCTTGCAAAACTCAAGTCGTTTTTGTAGATAGGTCACCATCAAAGACGTAGGGCATAAATTCCCACTAGTTAATTGTAAATTTATATAATGAATTTTATTAAAAGGATATAATATAGAAGGAAGTGGGAATAAGAGTAAATTTATGCCATAGAAACTTGAAAAATACAGTTTTAAGCCAGGTGATCAAGATTAACATCAACAGAATCATCGCAGATAGTAAGTATCTCTGACATAAGAATGGTGCTTTACTACTGGGGTCTTCATCCCAAAAATATATTACCAGAGTTTAACCGTGAGAAATGCATCAGATACATCTCAACCAAGTAGTATTTTACAGAATACCAGTACTCCTCAAAACTATGAAGGTCAACAAAAACAAAAAAAAGTCTGAGAAACCAACGCCTGAGTGGCCTACCCTTGGTTCCTGAAAGAGAAAAAGGAACGTTAGGGATAAACTAAGGAAATCTGAATACAGTACACATTTAATTAATAATAAGATACCAATAATTTTTCATTAATTGTGACAAATATACCACACTAAAATGCTAATAATTTGGTAAATTTGGTATGGGGTATATAAGAAACATTTTGTATTATCTTTGCAATTATTCTGTAAATCTAAAATCAAAGGTTTACTAATATCTATCAGCTAAGGAGTTTTCTAAGTGGTAACTTTTCCAGATAAGTTTCATTAACAATTCCAGGGTCTTAAGAATGGGGGAAATCAGAGGAAGGTACTAATGTACTTATAACTTTTATCTTTGTAATTTAGGAAAATTAAGCTTGCAGATTTCTAAGTCAATGTAAGTATTAGGTTAAAAAAATCAGATAGGAAAATAAAAACTTTCAAAATAAATAAAATATATTTTATTTTATTTTACATGAACAGGAGCTTTGGACAACAGAAAGGTCAAGTAACTCAAAATTGAAATAGAAAATGAGTCACTGCTATTTACAGTATTGACTGTTTTTGTATAATTGACTATTTTTATTTCTTTTAGGCTTTTTTTTTTTTTTTTAAGTAAATACTTCCTGTAACTCCAGATTTGGCCACTCTTTTTCCTCACTTTCTTCTTCTGCAGTCTCTCAGATCCTCTGGGAGATATATAAAAACAACATTAATTCCTTATATTAAAAGGGTCAAAACAGACCCTCACTTGGGATAGTACAGAAAGGCATATATGAAATCTCTATATTAAGTATATTATTTGATTTTATTGTGCAAATCTATTTGCTTACTAATTCCAGAATTGTCGTAATGATTCTGGGTCAAGTAAGGCAATATGGTCCACATTGATAGAAGTTTAGATTGCAGCAGGATCTAGAATAAATGGGTGACTCTGGGAAAAGGGTACATATGCTTGCTTAATAGATTCAACAACAAAGAAGCTTGTCTGCAACTGACTGCAAAGAAAATATTGCAAAAGACCTCTTGAGACATGGATTAAAAATGTCTTCTCCATTTCCCTATTGTGGTTTCCCAATGTGATTCTTTGAAATTTGAGAGGTCATGGATAAAATTGAAAATCCTTCCCAAAACCCAAAGTGCCATCTATGGGGGATTACTGAGTCAAGAGAACATTTATGGAGAAAGGAGGGAGATGGAAGAGATTCAGAGTGAAAGAGCCCTTTATGTAATAGAGGTGGGGATTATCCAGTGTGCAGGAGAGTCGATCAGACACTAAAACGTTTTTGAGGTGTTTGAGAAAGTTGACCATTAATACAAAGCTAGAAAATATTACTCCCTCACCCTATACCATAAGAGGGAACTCTGAAGAGTAGAGTCCTTAAGCGATTTTCCTTTGCAGTCTCATTTCGTAATAATTTTCCAATACTGTACTTCTTACATTGGCTCAATTTCTCAGAAATAACTTCATGTTTATTTGCAATTTTGGGTGTGATATTTCTTAAAAGGCTGAAGAAAAACAGTATTAAAACAAAATCAAATTTTCCCTCCATATGTCTCTACTGTAGTCCTTAAAGAAGCTGTGTCAACCTTCCTAAGTTATAGTCTTGTGTTTTAGGTACCAAAGGGCAGTGCATTGAGGTCAAGAGAGGCTGAAAACCTTACTTTCTGCTTACCTTCCTACACGTATACAAGAGGAAACCAGCCAATCAAATGAAAATAGAGGATGAAACGTGTGTTATATCTATGTTTGAATCTTCTTTAGTGTTTTAGCTATTTATTGCAGCAAAACAAGGCACCCCAAAAACTTTGTGTCTTTAAACAATGACATTAACTATCCCAATTCAGTACGTGGTTCTGCTTCACAGTTTTCCAGAAGTCACTCATGGAATTATATTCAAATATGAACTTTGCTGGGACTGAAATTTTCAAGATGACCTCTTATCTTTCAAAGTCTCTCTCTTTCTGTATCTACTATGGCTATTCAGGTAATCTGATTTGAATTCTTTAAAGGTTGGTGGCTGACTTTCAGGAGGGAGGGATTTGAAAATGATAACCCCAAACATGCAATTATCTTTCAAATCTGCGCTTTTGCTACACTTGCCAATGCCCCATTATCAAAGCAAGTTGCATGGCCAAGCTCAGAACTAGTGCTGGAGATAACTATTTAAGTGTCTAAATGCCAGAAGACAGGGCTTGTAGAAGGTACAAATTTATCAACTTCTCATAGTTACAATTTCAAAATAAAAACCAAAATCAACAAATTAAAGTTAAATTATTATACATGTTGGATGATGGAAAACATATATGGGAAACAGGGATTTGGCAATGTTCCAGAATGTGTATTAACAAAGAATATTGGTTTCTAGTACGTAATTATTTTCTCGGGTGCAAGTACCACTTTAGCTGTCCAAATCAATAACTGTAATTATATTTGTTCCCTGATGTACCCATAACTGAATTTTGCAGAACTAATAGGTTTCTTAGGTATTTTGCCTGCTGATGTGGTTATTTCTAGACATCAAACTCTTCCTCTCTCACCCAGCCCACTTGGTCAACACAATAAACACACACACACGCACACACACACACCCCTGAAATTAAATTTTTTAAAAATCACCAGAATGGATTAAATATCTTACAGGCCTCCTTCCTAAAATAGAAAGTGGGTCACTGCTATTTCCAGTATTGACTGTTTTTGTATAATTGACTATTTTATTTTCAGTATTTTTTTAAAGTAAATACTCTCTGTAACTCAAGAATTGGCTATTCCTTGGATTAGATATTCCATTTGCACCTTAAATAAATGTGACTATTATGCTTTCGCCCATGGTAGGCCAGAGGCCCAGATTGTCCCCTTTTCACTTAAATGGAAAGGACATGGAGTGCATGATAGCTCTTTTTCAAGATTCCACAACTTGAAATAACAAATTGCGCCGAGTTCTTTTGCTGCTGTTCCCTAAAGTTCAACACTCTGTGGGTCAGTCCCCGAGGGCCATACAGCCTCCATCTCCCAAGGTGAAGTTCGTGTCTCTCATGATAGGGGGAGAACTTAGTGTTCCTTTGAAACTTAACAGGACACAATGAAGTCAGGCAATTCCAAGAGCTGGCTCATCAGTTCGCCCTTACTCATCCCCAAGCGGATGTATGGTGGTATTGTGGGGGACCCTTATTGGACACTCTGCCAAATAATTGGAGCAGCACTTGTGCTCTAGTCCAGTTGGCTAGCCTTTTTACCCTGGCATTTCATCAACCAGAGAAAAAGAAATTATGACACTGGCAAATAAGAGAAGCTCCTTATAGGTTCTTTTAATTCTCATGTCTATTTAGATGCAACTGGAGTTCTTTGAGGAGTACCAGATGAATTTAAAGCACGAGATAAGACAGCTGCAAAATTTAAGTCAATGTTTTTCTGGTAGGTAACAATTAATAAAAAATATTATAGGTTAGATAAACTACATTTATCACAACCAAAAGCGGTTTGTTAACTATACTAAACATGCAATCAAGGGAATAGCTGAATAATTAGGATCCACTAGCTAAATGGCCTAAGAAAACAGAATAGCTACAGAATGGGGAAAGGTGGTGTTTGTGTTATGATTAAAACCCAGTGTTGTACCTTTATTCCAAACAACACTACTCCCGATGGGAACATAACAAAAGCCCTCCAAGGACCTCTTGCTTTATCAAATGAGCTAGCTAAAAATTCTGGTATCAATACCCCTATTTCAAATTGGCTCAGAAGGTGGTTTGGTCAATGGAAAGAAACCATAATCTCAATTCTTACCTCTCTAGCAACTGTGATAAGTATGCTTCTCATTGGATGTGTCAGGCCATGCATACGAGGACTCATACAAAGGCCAGTAGACACAACTCTTACTAAAATATTCCCAACTCCTCCACCACCCTATTCAGACAGATTACTTCTTTTAGAAGAACAAATAGAACAACTGAGTCAAGACATGTTAAATAAGTTTGAAGAGGAATTATAAATAGAAAAAGGGAGGAATTGTAGGAAATAAAAATAAATAAAAGGTTACTCTTCAATGCTTTCCTCTTAGTTCATTACAAATACATAATAGTTTCTTCAAAGGTTAATTTATTTTAAAGCTTTTGCTAATAATCTTTAAGTAGCTGTCAGTCATAATAAAAACATAAGTGCATCCTATGTTCTTAATTCTTACGCTTTAACCTAAATATTTGCCCTGACATGCCTCAGCAAGCCCACACAAGTCTTAGGTCATTATTTATTCCCTTTCTTTATTTGGAAATGTTATCCCTTCTCTAAGCATTCCTCAAGTTACTTCCTCATTTCCTTTGTTCTCCTCTTCCTTTACTTCTTTAGGAAATTTCGAAGTTTTAGCCAGTTGGGTCAAGCATAGAATGTGTGATCCCGTTCCAGCCAACGGAAACTGGACAGTGGTAGTAGGGCAATTGCATCAGGTTATGAAAGTTATAAATTTCTCTGTCTCCCTTGCTCAGGTGTGCTTTCATGGCAAGACTGCCGGCGAGTTGCAGCCTTCCTGCAGGAAGTAAAACTAGCCTTGCTAAGTAATCCATTGTCTCCTTGTGGATTTTTCCTGATGTTATAAACCCGTTTCCAACAGAAATCAAAACACCTCAAAACCCAAACAGTACTTAAAAGTCAGGCACATTCAGATGCAGAAAAAAGGAAGAAGCAGTGGAAATTGGACTGACCACATCTGAGGCAGTGACCCTGGTGATGGACTTCAAGGCAGGGCTGCTTACTTATGAGACAGCCAACTGGGCTGTGCAAAAGTACCTTTCCTTTTGCTGGTGGAATTTTTTCTTATCACTTAAGTTGGACTTCAGTTTGAGTTTCATTTGGGTTAATAAATACTGTATTTTCTCAAAAAAAAAATGTAATATATCTGGCATGGGTAAAGAATTGTGACTCATTAAAAAAAAAAAAGGAATTGGCCATTCTTTTTCATTTTCCTCTTCTTATTCAGTATTTCCAATTTTCTGGGGAATATATAAATAAAATATTCAATTCCTTGCATGAAAATGGTCAATACAGGCCCTCACTTGGTATAGTACAGAAAGTATTGCAATCAATACTGTACTAGGTACTAGGTAAAGGGCATGTTCAAAAGAAAATATGTGATATTTTAATCTATATAATACATTTAATTTATACATTTATTCAAAGCTTATGATTTTGTTGAAACTTCAGCTACATGAAGAGGTTTTCAAAAGGGCTTTCATATATACATAATATTGGTGATAAAAAATGAGGCTGATAAAGAGGAAGTGAATGTCTACAGTTACACAACTAGAATGGGGTTGAATTCAGGCTAGAACTCAATACAAGTAAATAGGATTTCAGTGTTTCTTTATGGTAGAATAATTGTAAGCTGCAGGATTTTATAAATATAAGTGTAAATTTTAATGTCAACATTTGAACAAATTGTATAAACACATGAAAATATAGATTATGTTTTAAATATTATAATATTGATACCTTATACAATTAATATAGTTCTATGAACATTATTCTATCACATTACTTGATCTTTTTAAGGATATGGCTGCTGTCCTTAAAATCTTTCAAGCTGGTTGAGGAGTAAGGTATGATTCCCTAAACTAATAGCATTAGGTATTCCAAAGTGTTGAAAATAGGAATAAGCATATGAGGAAAATACTGAACTATTCAATTGTGTCACATTGAAGGAAGCAATATATAAATTCATCGAAGAGGAAGAGCAGAGATATCTGATATAGTCAGAGAGGAATTGACGGAAAAGGTGACACTTAAACTTGGCCTTCAATCTATTATACTTGTATTTTGTGTCCTTTGTATCCTCAGCAGAGTTCATATTCATTCTTCCTGTAATGACTGTTCAGAGACGTGAAGTCTGTTATCAATCACATCTCACCATGAAGACTTGACCCTTTTATCACATTGATTAGGCATCACACTGATCTGCTATGCATTCTGTCAGTTTGCTCTTCTTCCCTCTTTCCTCCCTCTCTATTTTATAAATGCCTGCATTGCCCTTTCAGGGTCAAAGTACCCACTTCCAGCTTATTGTGCCTGGATTCCTTATATTGAAAAGCACCAGGTTCTTTATGATAAGCATACATATTTGATAAAATATTCTCGCTAAAATCTAAGTGTGACTACCCTAAGTACCTGAGGTAAAGAACAATTGTGAAATTTAATAAAGAAGAAATGAAATGTTCAATTGAAGACCAAAATTGCTTTACAGCAGTACAATAAAATACAACCAAACTAGTTTTCCTCAGCACCAGGCTATTTTTCACACACAGAAAAATAGAAAGTAGCCCTCATGGTTGCTTGACCAGAAATGTGTGAGTGGTGAGAGTTTTATTTCTTTCTTTTCATCCTCTAAGGAACTATGGAGGAAGGGTAGAATGACTCACACTCAAGTAAAAGGGAAAAATACTTTCTGACCTTTTTTTTTTTTTTTTTTTTTTTGAGATAGAGTCTCACTCTGTCATCCAAGCTGGAGTGTAGTGGTGCGATCTTGAGAATTGCTTGAATACCTCCACCTCCTGCGGTCAAGTAATTCTCCCGCCTTAGCCTCCCAAGTAGCTGGGACTACAGGTACATGCCACCACACCTGGCTAATTTTTTATATTTTTAGTAGAGGCAGGGTTTTACCATATTGGCCAGGCTGGTCTCGAGCTCTTGGTCTCATGATCTGCCTGCCTTGGCCTCCCAAAGTGCTGGGATTATAGGCATGAGTCACCCTACCGGCCCTCTGTCCTTTTCTTCTGCCATCTTTTCCATGCATCACTCTGATAAGCTGGTACCAGACTAAACAGAATATGTACCCTCTTTAGTCTTTTAGGTAATCCTACAAATGAGGGGTAGAAAAGTGCACTATCCATTAGAAATGACAAAAATGGTTTCTTATCCATATTGAGATAGGATAATAATTGTAAGCTTCTGAAAACACTGACTACCCATGCTCTGGACTTACAGACAATTAGGTTATATCCTGATAAACCTATAATGTTAACATACTATAATTTAAAAATGTATTTAATATGGAAATGGGAGAGTTTTCTGATCCCCTTGTAGGATGTGTAACATGAGTGTGACTTGCCTGTTCAAACCCCTGATGGAAGGAAGAGCATGCAGACGGGCAGGTGCAGGAGCCTGGGTGAGTGCTTTAGGCTCTAGACCTGCGGTAGTGTCTAGAGGTGGGTGCCTGAGGCCCCAATGTTACAATGCTTTTTTACCCTTACCATCAGCAAATGGCTTAAGTGTTAACCAGCTCAATGGACCCTTTGCCTTTTCCCAAGGTCAGAGGGCCAGTGTGACAGCTTTCTGTATCATGAGCTCTTTCCCAGTGTCTCAGGAAAATCAGGTCACACACAGACTTTAGGGTGAATGTGTGGGGTTTTATTGAGTGGTGGAGGTGGCTCTCAGTGGGATGGATGGAAAGCTGGAAAGGGGTTAGAGTGGGAAGATGATCTTCTTCCAGAGTTTGGTCATTCAGCAGCTGAACTCCACTCCCACCACCCGTGGCCAAACTTCTCTTGGCATTCAGCCATCCCTTCTCTTCTCTCATTCTCTATCACACTGTTCATCTACTTGCTTTTTTGTCTCCTTGTCTCCTTATCCGCTTCTGGAGCCTGGGGTTTGGGATTTATATGGGTACAGAATAAGCGGGCATGAGGGGCCAAAAGGCAACTTTTGGGGTACAAAAACAGAAATACCAGACTTAGGGTCATCGGCCTTCAGGCTTGAGGATGAAACCTTTGCTAGGGAACTGTCCTCTTATACTCAGTATTTCCTTGTCTCCTGTTCATATCAATAAACCTAATCTACATTGTTAGACCATCTGCATTAGCCTAGAAGTGAACAAAATCATCTCTCAACGCAGCACACTGTAGAGATCTGGTGTTTACTCCTGTGACTATGGAGGCAACTGGGAGCTGCACTTGCTGCCTCGGCTCAGCATAAGGAGAGAGTAGCTTGCTGCACATCACTAGACCAAGAAAAGGTCAAGACTCAAAATTCAAAGCACAGTTTCTATTGAATGTGTATTGCTTTCACAACATTATTAAGTAAAAAAAAAATCATAAGTCAAACTAGCAAAAGTCGAGGACTGTCTATAGTGGCCAAACTGAATTTCTTACCTCAAAATTAGTATCTGATACCCAGTAGCTTATAATAGTAATCAAGATCTTTTGTTGATTTGACAGACAAAACATTTATATAAAAATGGCAATTTGTGTAGCAGGTGAAGAGGAACTGTGAGGAATTTCTCTTGAAGCTGTTTGTTCAGGGAAGTGCACCAATTTTACACAAAGACTGTTTTTATTCAGATTAGCTTAAAAAGAGAGCTGACGGAAAATCATTTTTTATTCTTCTGTCTAGTTAAATCTGTTCATTTCTTCAACCTTAACACACCTTTTCCTCATCTTAGACTTTTTCTGTGACTGTTTCTGTTTTGCTAGAAGGGCAGAAGAGAGAAATTTGATAGGAAAATAAAATAAATATAAATGACTCTTGCTTATTGACACTAAAAATCTTGTGTGCTCTCTCACTGAATCACACATATTTGGTTATCGCCATTCTGTTTCTTCATGTATAAAATTTCAAACCTGAACAGAACTTTTATAGGCCTTAGCAATTTTATCTTCTTTTACAGTTTATCTTTTCTTTAATCTTTACCAGCTTCTAATCAAATCTATTTAAATAGGTAATATTCCCAATTTTTTGCATTTCCACTTTTCTCAAGCCCCTGTGCTAGTATTTTACAAGTTATCTACTAAAAAAAGGACCAAAAATTTAAGGTGGAGGTAGTAAATATCCCTCCATGTTTAGAAAATATATATGGTAGATGCTTGAACAACATGAGTTTGAACAGCCTAGGACCAATTATGTACAGATTTGTTTCCAGCTTGCCACCCTTGAGACAACAAGACTAAGCCGTCCTCTTCCTTCCTTTCCTCAGCCTACTGAACATGAAGACAATGAAATAATCTACATCAATTTAATGAATAGTAAACATTCTTTCTCTTCCTCATGGTTTTAACAACATTTTCTTTTCTCTAGCTTACATTATTGTAAGAATTATAAATATGTAATACATATATAAAATATGCGTTAATTGGCCATTTATGTAAACGGTAAGGCTTCTGGTCAACAATAGGCCATTAGTAATTAAGTCTTTGTTGAATTAAAGGTTATACTGACTGTGCATGGTGTCAGGACCTTAACCTCATACTGTTCAAGGGTCATCCATATGTATTAACCAAACCCCGACTCTCAGAGATTGAGCTGATGTAACATAGGAGCTATTTTGGAAAAATAGAAGTGAGGAGACAGTGCAGATATTGTTTTCTTACCATTCTGCAAACCACCTTGAGAATGCAAATTGAATCCCTCTAAGATGTAAATTCTAAATTTCCATGTAAGATTTTAAAGGAATAAATGAAAACTGTGAAAACTGCAGCTTTTTATAAAATAATAAATTGACTTGTGAAAGAATACAAGAGGATCATTCCCAAAAAGAAAAGGAATTTTAAACATAACATGCCTTTTATAGGCAATGGCTCCATTATTTCCCAGCTAAACCATTTATAATTGGCACAGTACGAATGTGAAGTGAAATAAAGATGACACACAATATAAGGCCAATAAGGAGAATATTTTCAGGTAGAATCAATGGCATCAATCCAACTGTAACCCTAAGAAGCCCTTAGCCATATAGTAAATTATGTAATTGCAAATTAGGGAAAAGGCCCTATTTGAATCATCTATCCTGCACCCTGGCACTTCAGGAAAAGAAGAGGGTCTTTCCTTTGTTATTTTGTTTTGTGTTTTGTTCTGTTTTGTTTTGTTTCTCTAGGCTAATCTTACCTGTGTCTTTAGGGGAACTCAGGAGTCACATCTTTCAAACAGCCAGGCTTGTCTGTTCAAAATCACTTCGTTATTTTCTACCCTTAAATTCAGTTTATTTCTCTTCCTGAGAGTCTGATCTTCACGTGATTTCAAACCTTTCTCTTTCTTTGCAATACCAAATTTTTGCCTCCCTGATAGTGTCAGTGTATAAAAGCAATCAGACACTGGTGGGCTTCTGTGCTTCCTCAATTCCTTCTGTAGTTTAAATTTCTCAGTGCTCTCATTTCTATTAATATTCTAAATTGTAGATCTCATTTGCCCTTTTTCTCAGTTGTTCAGACTTCATAATTTTTTTTATTGTACTTTAAGTTATGGGGTACATGCACAGATCTTGCAGGATTGTTGCTTAGGTACACACATGTCATGGTGGTTAGGCCAGCAAATATATGAAAAAATGATCATCATCACTGGTCCTTAGAGAAATGCAAATCAAAACCACATTGAGATACAATCCCATGCCAGTTAGAATGGCGGTCATTAAAAAATCTGGAAACAGATGCTGGAGAGGATGTGGAGAAATAGGAACACTTTTACACTGTTGGTGGGGTGTAAATTAGCTAGACCATTGTGGAAGACAGTGTGGTGATTCTTCAAGGATCTAGAAATAGAAATTCCATTTGACCCAGCAATCCCATTACTGGGTATATACCCAAAGGATTATAAATCATTCTATTATAAAGACACATGCACACGTATGTTCATTTCGGCACTACTTACAATAGCAAAGACCTGTAACCAACCCAAATGCCCATCGATGATAGACTGGACAAGGAAAATATGGCACATATACACCATAGAATACTATGCAGCCATAAAAAATGATGAGTTCGCGTCCTTTGTAAGGACATGGATGAATCTGGATACCATTATTCTCAGCAAATTGACACAAGAACAGAAAAGCAAACACCACATGTTCTCACTCATAGGTGGGTGTTGAACAATGAGAACACATGGGCAGAGGGAGGGGAACATCACACACTGGGGTCTGTTGGGGTTGGGGGCTAGCGGAGGGACAGCGGGAGGTAGATAGGTCAGACTTCATAATTGTTTCTATTTACTATTACAAAAGCAGCTGCCTTAGTATTCTTCAAGTAGAGAATAAACCTTTACCTGTTTATGATGTGAGTTTAAAAAGATTCTACCTATATGCTTTCCTCATTTAACTAGAGAGGTCAAATATGTTGCCTATCATTCTCAGTGGCAGGAGCAGTGCAGACCTTAATACTTGTTTAGCATTAGAGAAATCACTGACAGCAGAAGGTTAATTCTTCTTTAGAGACAAATGGAGAGAAAAAAAGGGAGAAAGGAATAATATTGACAATGAGATGAAGAATGATGTTAAAATATAAGGTAATAATTTGAAAGAATAAATGAGAGGAAACAGAAGAAGAAAAAGACTATAGGAAGAGAGTTAAGATTTTTTTTAAGCTACACAAGGTGAGGAGACAGGAAACAACATCTTTTTATGACCCTGTCTCTTAATCACAAAGCCAGACATTATATTTGAACTTACAATTATATATATATATATATATATATATATACACACACACACATTATAATATGTTCTGATTTAACAAGTGTAATTAAACAAAAAGGAAGAAACAAACAAATAACAACAACAAAAAAAAAAATAGAGAACCCTGAAGCTGTGAGAGCTTGAGGTTCCATAAACAGATGAGGGAACAAGTAAATACAGTCATATGTCCTTTGGTGTTGGAAATGTGTTCTGAGAAATTCATTGCTGGGTGATTTCATGATTATGAGAACATCATAGAGTATACTTACACAAACCTAGATGTGATACACTAGTGGTCCCCAATCTTTCTGGCACCAGGGATAGGTTTCATGGAAGATCATTTTTCCACGGACTCGGAGTGGGGCATCGTTTCAGGATGATTCAAGCCAATTACATTTATTACGTACTTTATTTCTATTAGTATTACATTGTAATACATAATGAAATAATTATACAACTCAACATAATGTAGATTCAGTGGGACTCTTGTGCTTGTTTTCCTGCAACTAGAAGGTCTCATCTCAGGGTGATGGGAGACAGTGATAGATCATCAGGCAAGAGATTCTTATAAGCACACAACCTAGATCCCTTGCATGCACGGATCACATTAGGGTCCACACTTCTATGAGAGTTAATGTCACCACTGGTCTGACAAGAAGTAGAGCGCAGGTGATAATATGAGCAATAAGGAGGAGCTGTAAATACAGATACAGTTTTGCTCCCTCACTGGCTGCTCACCTCCTGCTGTGTGGTCCCATTTTCAACAGGTCACAGACCAGTACTGAAGGTTAGAGACCTCTGTCACATACAACTATACACACACACTACTATACACCTAGGCTATATAATATAGTCTGTTGCTCCTAGTTTACAAACCTGAACAGCATGTTACTCTTCTGAATACTGTAGGCAACTGTAACACCATAGTATTTGTGTTTCTAAACATATCTAAACATAGAAAAGGTACAGTAAAAATATGATATAAAAGATGAAAAAAAATGGCACACTTGTGTAGGGAACTTACCAGGAATGAAGTTTGCAAAACTGGAAGTTGTTGTGGGTGAGTAAGTGGTGATGTTGAGTAAATGTGAAGGCCTAGACATTACTGTACACTACCGCAGATTTTAAAAACCCTGAACACTTAGGTGACACCAAACTTTTAAAAACAATCATCCTTTCTTCAATCAAAAACTAAACTTAGCTTCCTGTATTTTTTTATTTTGTAAACTTCTAATTTTTTAACTGTTTTCCTCTTCTACTAACACATAGCCTAAAACACAAACACAGCTACAGCTGTGTACAGGCGCTAGAAATGTTTTATTTATATCCCTACAGCTACGTTGTACAGCTACACAGAAATATTTTATTTATATCCCTATTATGTACCTTTTTATTTTTATTATTTATTTTTTCACTTTCTAAACTTTTTTTGTTAAAAACTGAGACACAAACAAACACACACGTTAGCCTAGGCCTACACAGGGTCAGGATTATCAATGTTACCATCTTCCACCTCCACATCTTGTCCCACTGGACAGTCTTCAGGGGCAGTAACCTGTGGAGCCGTCATCCCCTATGATAACAATGCTTTCTTCTGGAATAATTCCTGAAGGGTTTGCCTGAGGCTGTTTTATAATTAACTTTAAAAAAATATGTAAGTAGTAGTACAGTGTAAAATAAAGATAAAAACAATAGTAACTACATAAACTAGTAATGTAAGTATTTATTATCCATAATATATACCATACATAATTGTATGTGCCATACTTTTATGACTTACAGTGCAGTAGGTTTGTTTATCCCAGCGTCACCACAACCAACTGAGTAATACATTGGGGATGTTGCCACAGCTACAATGTCACTAGATGATGGGAAATTTTAAGCTCCATTATAAACTTATGAGACCACCCTTGTACTTGCAGTTTCTCATTGCCTGAAATGTTTTCATATGGCACATGACAGTACAAAGTCATCATTTCAGCAACGTTTTTCAGATTCCAAGACAGAGTTTCTAAACGATGAGAAGGAAAACCAAGGATCTCTCTAGAAAGGAAGAGATGAATCTTCTCTAACATGGAGTTAATCCATGCTAAGACAACTGAATCACACTGACTTTTTAAATCGGACCATACTTTAAATATAACTTCATTAACTTTTTGCAAAGACAATAGTAATTTTTAAATTATCAATCAATTACTTTCTTTTTCAATTTTTTTTTTTTTATATGGAGTCTCTGTCACCCAGGCTGGAGCGTAATGGCACAATTTCAGCTCACTGCAACCTCTATCTCCCAGGTTCAAGTGATTCTCCTGCCTCAGCCTCCTAAGTAGCTGGGACTATGGCGTGCACCACCACACCCAGCTAATTTTTGTATTTTTAATAGAGATGGGGATTCACCATGTTGTTCAGGCTCGTCTCGAACTCTTGACCTCATGATTCACCCACCTCAGCCTCTGAAAGTTCAATTACTTTCTTAAAGTAAGCATTAACAGTCCTTCAAAAGGTTTTATTTAAAACAACAACAAAACAAACAAACAAACAAAAAAACTTAGCCGGGCCTGGTTACTCATGCCTATAATCTGCGCAGTTGTGAGACTAAAGTGAGAGGATTGCTTTGGAGTTAGAGATAGCTCAGAAACTCAAAACCTGCCTGGGCACCATAGTGAGACTTCCTTTAAGATTTTCAAAATTTTAAAAATTATCTGGGCATAATTGGGCATGACTGTAACCCCAGCTACTCTGGTGGCTAAGGTGGGAAGATCACTTGAGCCAGAGAGGTGGAGGCTGCAATGAAACTAAGGTTGTGCCACTGTAC
>NW_016107415.1:4724746-4735797 GCF_001604975.1 Cebus imitator
GCTTCAATGAGCTACAATTGAACCACTGCTCTCCACCTTGGGCAACAGAGTAAGACCATGCCTCAAAAAATAAGTAAATAAATAAAATTTAAAAGCAAACTTAAATTATCCTTTTGATTTTTTAAAGAAAACATGTAAGAGCTAATTCTTAAATATGCCAACATTCCTACTCCCCTAAAAGATATATTCCCTCATACTATGAAAAAAGGTTGAAGTTCTCTCTCAAATTGATTTCAAATAGGAAGAGGGCTCATAAACTTAGGGTGAAATAAAAGATATAATATATCTGGTATTAATAGAAGAAAGCATAGATACAAGCTTTCCCAATTCAATCTCCTTCCTATATAAATAATACTCACGGGATAGAAAATAAACTGAGCTGTTATCAGTTAACACATTAATTTATCCATTATTTTCAAAGAGACTGAATTGCATTTGCAGCTAGAGACAGAAAGGTGGGGTTCAGGTCATAGAACAGGATCTGTGAATATAGTCTGGTGGATATAGAACCTATAAAAAAACCTGGGAAATGATGGTGTATTAGTCTGTTCTCACACTGAATAAGATACTACCAGAGACTGGGTAATTTATAAAGTAAAAAGGTTTAATTAACTCACAGTTTGGCATAGCTGAGGAGGCCTCAGGAACATAGGATCATGGCAGAAGGCAAAGAGGAAGTAGGCACCTTCTTTACAAGGTGACAGAAAAGAGAGAGTGTGTAAAGAAGGAACTGTGAGACACTTATAAAATCATCAGATCTCAGGAGAAGTCACTATCATGAGAACAGAATGAGGAAAACAGCATGGGGGAAGCTGCCTCCCACCGGGTCTCTCCCTCAACATGTGGAGATAATGGGGATTACAACTCGATAAGATTTGGGATGGGGACACAGAGCTAAACTATATAATTCTATTCCTGGTCACTCTCAAATCTCACATTCTTTTTTACATTTTAAATCCAATTAAGCCTTCCCAACCGTCTCCTAAAATCTTAACTCACTCCAGAATTAACCCAAAACTCTGAGTCCAAAGTTTCATCTGAGACAAGGCAGTCTCTTTCATCCATGAGCCTATAAGGTCAAAAACAAGTTAGTTACTTCCACGATACAATGGGGCTACAGGCATTGGGATGCTGTATTTCAAATGGGATAAATTGGCCAAAATGAAGGTGCTAGAGGCCTTATGAAAGTCCAAAAGCCAACAGGGTAGTGATTAAATCTTAAAGCTCCAAAATGATCTCTTCTGACTCCATGTCTCACATCCAGGGCAAACTGATGCAAAGGATAGGCTCCCACAGCCTTGGAGAGCTTTTTCATGCACTGGCATTGACTGTGTGTAGCTCTTCCAGGCACATGGTGCAAGCTGTCAGTGGATCTATCATCCTGGAGTCTGGAGGATGGTGGCCCTCTTCTCACAGCTCCACTAGACAGTACCCCAGTGGGGACTTTGTGTGGGGGCTCCAACCCCACATTTCCTTTCTGTACAGCCCTAGCAGAGATTCTCCAAGAGTGTTCAGCCCCTGTGGTAGACTTCTGCCTGGACATCCAGATATTTCATACATCCTCTGAAATCTAGGCAGAGCTTCCCAAACCACAGTTTTTGAATTCTGTGTGCCCACAGGCCTGACACTACATGGAAGTAGCCAAGGCGTGGGGCTTACACCATCTGAAGCAACAACCCAAGCTGTATCTTGGCCCCTTTTAGCCACTGCTGGAGCTGAAGCAGCTAGGATGGAGCATTCCACATCCTAAGGCTGCACAGAACAGTGAGTAGCCTGGGTCCAGCCCAGGAAACCATTTTTTCCTTTTAGGCTTCTGGGTCTGTGATAAGAGGGGCTGGCATGAAGATCTCTAACATGCCTTGGAGACATTTTCTCCCTTGTCTTAGTGATTTGGCAATTAACATTTGGCTCCTCATTATTTATGCAAATTTCTGCAGCCAACTTGAATTTTTTTTCCAGCAAATGGGTTTTTCTTTTCTATTACATAGTTGGGCTGTAAATTTTGCAAACCTCCTAGGCTGCTTCCCTCTTAAACATAGGTCCAAATTCAAATCATCTCTCTCAATTTAGAAGTTCCACAGATCTCCAGGGCAGGGGCGAAATGCCATCATACTCTTTGCTAAAGCATAGTGAGTTTCCCAAGTTCCTCATCTCCATCTGAGGCCACCTTTGCCTGGACTTCATTGTTCATATCAGTATCAGCATTTTGGGCAAAACCATTCAACAAGTCTCTAGGAAGTTCCAAACTTTCTCACACCTTCCTGTCTTCTGAGCCCTCTAAATTGTTCCAACCTTTGCTTCTTACTCAGTTCCAAAATCCCTTTCATATTTTCAGATTATTTTTATAGTAGCACCCCACTTCTGGTACCAATTTCCTACATCAGTCCATTCTCACACTGCTATAAATAGATACAAAAAAACTGGGTAATTTATAAAGAAAGAGATTTAATTAATGCACAGTTCCATATGGCTGGGGAAGCCTTAGGAAACTTACAATCATGGCAGAAGGTGAAGGAGAAGCAAGCATCTTCTTCACAAGGTGACAGGAGAGAGAGTGTGTGTGAATATGGAACTCTCAAACACTTATATAACCAGCAGATCTCATGAGAACTCACTTGTTATCATGAGAACAGCATGAGAGAAACCACCCCCATGACCCAATCAGCTCCCACCAGGTCTCTCCCTTGACACATGAGGATTATAAGAATTACTATTTGAAATGAAATTTGGGTAGGGACACAGAACCAAACCATATCATATAGGAAAAAGATGTTAGATATTTGGAGGTAGGCATGAAGTTGCTTACAGGAAGTCAGAGCAGGTTGTGAGTTTGCAAAGCGTAAAATTAGACTTTGCAGTGGCGCTGTCACTGGAAAATAAATCTAGCTTCAAACATAAGCGGTCACACCATAAGACTGACAGGCCAGGTCACAGAACATTGGAGAATCACTCACACTGTTACCAAATGCCAGTGCATTCAACTGAGTTTTTAAACAACTCTAACCCCAGGTCCCATACCTAAGCAGTGCTGAGTTGCAGGAAAAGAGCCTATGAGCCCTGAAGGATAGGTAGAGCCTGACAATGAGTGTTGAAGTCTCTGAGCTTTACCATAGTCTCACGTAAAGGAGACACTTTCTCTGTATAAGCCTCATCATTAAACCCAAATCTTCTATACATCTAATTCAGTTAAATTATGGGCAAAGTCAATACATTTACGTTGCAGTCTTTTTTTTTTTTCAACTTGTAGTTTCTAGAAACAGAATAAAAGCATTTTCTCCTACAAAAAATAAAAAACAAAACTAAAGTTTGCATTCATAGTCATATATGACTATGAAAATAGAGCCTCCCTTATCTATATTTTTCTAAAACTACTTGGGATCTTATCAAAGATGAAATGTCTCTCAATCTTTTACTCTTACTTAAAAAGAATAAAGAAGTTTTCATCCATTCAGAAAAAAAAATCTTTTAATGCTAAATGTAATTCATGTCTAAATGTTAATTATCTTAATTTTGCTACTAACAGTTCAGAGGTTGAGCTCTATATAAAACATTGTAACTGTAATTAGAGGTTTTGATTTTTTTTAAAAAAAACTCCCTACATTCTGTAATTTAGGGCAATAATCTTTCAGAACATGTATTTACTGTTTATTATTCAATTATTTCTCAGAGCACTATTACTGGACAACTTACAAGTGGGCCCTTCTGATTTTATTTGTTATGAAGATGCTACATACACAAATCCTATTTTATAGTGTGGATAAAAGAAGTGGAAAACTGTATTATAAAATAAGTCTCCATTTTACAAAAAGCATTATCTAAAATTCTTCATGGCATGATTTTCTACATGGTCATCTTTTGTTCACACTCAGATAAATAAACAGCTGCAGTCAAGGGCTTAGAGCCTTAGATAATTACATGTAGGATATATGAAATATAATCTATCCAAAATGAAGATAAGGCGATCTGAAATGAGAGGTTTTTGTCTCCAGAGATAACAATTTATACAAGAAAAACAGCTTTTTTTCGTTGTTTTCTGGAATATATCTTATTTGGAAAATAAAATCCACTAGCCAATTATATGAATACCTTTTCACAGTGTGACAACAAACACTGTCTATACTATTTAAGGAATCCCTAACTGATCCTCTGCCCCCCTGAACCTTGTCCATTATATCCCTTAGTTGAAATAAAAACAGGAAGTCCATAATATTCACAAAGAGTTTTCATTTTGGTTGCCAGAAAGTCAAGCTTATGCTTGTGTTTACTCTCCCCTCTCAGAATGTGAGACTTATATGATTCAGGAATTTTTTTTACCCATTTTGTTCTCTACTTCATCACTGAGAACAATTCGTGGTTATACATTACATGTTGTTATACTTATTTTAAGCATTTTATTTATGTGAGGTAAATAAGCTAACTTAAAACCAGCTTAAATGATGTCAGTGTGCATTATGGATTCAGTGTTGCAAACAAGGCCACAGAATTTCTTGCTAAGCCTTGGGTTTCTTGACTCAACTCTGCTGGACTTTGCCATTTGTTCCTGTTTATTTACATCTCTTTTGATGATGGCTCACTGCCCCACAGGGAAGGAAAGAGAGCCACTGACAACCCAAGTCTTTTTTCTTTCGTTTATAACCTAGTGAATGTTTATAAAATATATTAAGAAAATTCCAATGGGTCTCCTTGAATTTCATACCAACAAATATAGCAAAGAAGTAGATGAGGTCACATGAGGGGCAGTGCCACCAGAAAGAACCACATGACGTTGAAAACAGCAGCTCCCCAGGGAAAAGAAGAGGTTGGGAAGAGAAAAACAAAATAGGCCCACTAATTCCGTGTTCCTAGTTAGTATGACAAAGTTAAATCAACACAAGAAGTGTCCCTTTGTCTTAAGAAAATACTTTGCATTCATATATCTGGTGGTCAAGCATGGTGGCTCCCCATGCCTGGCACTTTGGGAGGCTGAGACAGGAAGACTGCTTGAGGTCAGGAGCTCAAGACAAGCCCAAATAACACAGCAAGACCCCATCTCTACAAAAAATTAAAAAAATTAAAAAAAAAAGTGAAAGAAAATTAGCCAGGAGTGTTGGTGTGCCTATAGTCCTAGCTACTCAAGAATCTGAGATGAGAAGATCACATGAGTCCAGGGGTTTGAGGCTTCAGTGAGCCAAGATTATGCCAGCCTGAATGACTCAAAGCAAAACAAAACAAACAAAACAAAACAAAACAAAACAAAACAAAACATGTCTAGATTTCCACTCTGGTAATAATAGACTCAATCAGTTTGGTAACTTATTTCTCACATGGATAACTATCCTTTTGGCCCTTCCTATTATCATTAGTCTCAGGACATGTTGGGTTCAGAAAACTCATCATCACTTTCTCACTTTGAAGTAAATCCTCAGGTCAGAGAACGCTCAAAATTTATAGTATGGAAATGGGAGAAAACTTTGTTCTCAGCCTTTTTGTCTTCCTGCCAAAGGCTATCTGCTGTAGAACCAGAAGAGCCTGTGCGGCGAGTGAAGTTGACAGCATTCTGCTGGAGAATTCCCTTTTGCTGGGGTGGGGTGTGTGTGTGTGTGTGTGTGTGTGTGTGTGTGTGTGTGTGTGTGGAGGGGAAAGGGGTGTCTTTTTTTTCTATTCAGGCCTTCACCTGATTGGATAAAAGCCAGCCACAATATGGAAAGCAATCTGTTTTACCCCAAGTCTACTGATGTCAATCTCATACAAAAACACTCTCACAGAAACACCTAGGGTGATTTTTGACCAAATATCTGGACACCCTGTGACTCAGCCAAGTTCACAAATAAAATTAACCATTACAAGTTCACACTGCTATTTATCTCCTTAAACTATACTTTATTTCCAAATAAAGACAATATCAAAGTAATACTCCTACCTAACATAACATAGCTGTCTTGTATATAACCCAAAACATACTGTTTTCTCAGAAGAGAAATAGTATGATATAAAGTCAATTCTTCTTATGTTACATCATAAGAGAGGGCAGAAAACAAAGATTTTATGCACACAAACACACACACACACATATTCATAACAAAATAAGGAGGAAATGCTCCTGACAATTACAGTCCTCATTTCCATAACTGATCATGTGGCAGTAGCTGGGATTTATGACTACTTTCTTCCACTGCCCATTCCATGTTCCTTTGACTTAATCAAGCACCTCAGCTGGTTGTGGTTATTTACCTGTTGAGCGGAACTAAATCTGTATTCCTGAAGTGTCTAGGATATAAGCAGTTTTGTGTGGATTAGGTTGTAATTTTTCATTGACTTTTACCGCAGAGCAATACTAAGCAACACCTTAAGGGATCTCCTTATTCAAGACATACTTCTCCTTACCTTTATTGAGGAGTAGTAGTGTGATATCCCCTTGGTAGTCAAAATCAATTATCCTTGCCAACACAGTTACTCCATTTTTTGCTTATTTGTTCAAAATCATGAGAAGTCTAAAGTGACCAGTGGCAGTCTTCACTTACAGTTTAATAAAATTTTATTGTTGTGTTCCCTGATAGAATTATTCTCTTTGGAACTATAACGTTGGGGCTAAAATAGCATATGGTTGTGAGAAGAGGAAGAAAAACAAATAGTAGTCAGTCACTAGGGATAGTGCCACTCCCATTTCTATCTCTTGATTCCTGAATGAGTGATCCCAGTTATGAGAGAAATGACACATTTTATGTACCACTTATTTGGCTCATATAAAGTCTCCTGGAGATGTTGTCCCATCCTATACGGGAAGATTGAGCATTCATCAGTGGCTTTAGCCAGGTCTACCTTGGTAATTAAAAGTCCATGTCATCGAGCTGGTGAATAATCTCTACTCCTGCTACCATGGCCACTTTGTTCATAAGCCTATTGGGCAAGGACAGTAGTGGCTGGGAAAGAGGCTGACTGGTATTCACAAAATTGATCATCTTGTACAATTGATTTATTACAACCATCTTCTGTGGACATCACCTTTAGATGGGCATTCAAATACAACATAAGTATTCTCACTTTTTGCTCATTCAAAGAAGTCTATCCTCATATCTCTTCCATGGACTTCTTTGTCACCAGTTTTCTAATTATGCTTTTTCCAAGTCCCTGGTCATCTAGCCAAACCACTGGCTACCTGGTAGATAAATGCACATCTGGCCATGTTTTCCTTCTAAACAAAATGAACAACCATGTGAACTGCCCAAAATTCTTCTCTTTGGAGAATTTCTTTTCACCACTATCCTTCAGGGATGCCCCAGAAAAGGGCTGTAGTGCTATAGTCGTCTTCTTTTAGCATGGTCTGCATCTTATGCAGGACCCTCTTTAAACCAGGCCCGAGTTTTCTCTTCCTGTGTCATCTAATCATAGGAAATTTTTCTGTGAAAATAGTTGCAAGCTAGTGTAAAGAAAGTAGAGGGGAACACATGCATTTGAGCTACTTCTTCGTGTAATTTACTTGTGTTTTCAGGGTCTCCTTGGGTCCAGTTCTGTACATGAGATGTCCATTTGATGAAGGAGCACTGCTATGCATGCCCAACTTTATGGCTTGTAGGTCAAGCAGTTTATAACAGGCAGGTCAGGTTGTATAGTAACTTTGAAGCCCATGGTTAAGCATCCAGTCTCTTCTAAGGCTGAGTAGCAACATAAAAACTGTTTCTCAAAAGAAGAATAGTTTTCCAGAAAGGATGGAAAGGTTTGCTTCAAAATTCTTTTTTTTTTTTTTTTTTTTTGAGACGGAGTTTCACTCTTGCTACCCAGGCTGGAGTGCAATGGCGAGATCTCGGCTTACCGCAACCTCCGCCTCCTGGGTTAAGGCAATTCTCCTGCCCCAGCCTCCTGAGTAGCTGGGATTACAGGCACACGCCACCATGCCCAGCTAATTTTTGTATTTTTAGTAGAGACGGGGTTTCACCATGTTGATCAGGATGGTCTCGGGCTCTTGACCTCGTGATCCACCCGCCTCAGCCTCCCAAAGTGCTGGAATTACAGGCGTGAGCCACCGTGCCCAGCCTTGCTTCAAAATTCTAAGGGCTTATGCTGTGATTCACATGTGATATAGGAGCCTGCCAAAGGCTCTAGAAAGTATATCCCTATCTGCCATGTACACTTTAGGCATCATGGGATCTCCTGGAACATATTGCTGAAGTGTCAGAGCACAATTTATAGCCACTTGGAACTATTACAAAACATTCTTGTATTCTATGCCTCCTCAAAACTGGAAGATTTTGGGGTCACTTGGTAAATGAGTTATAATAAGACACCCAAAAGAGAAATATATTGCCTTCAAAATCCAAAGAAGTCTACCCAGCATTGGACCTCTTTTTTTATTTCATCTTGTTTTCTCTCCTCTTCTTCTTCTTTTATCTTTCTTCCTTCTTTTTCTTCCTCTTCCTCCTCTACCTCCTCCTTCTCCTCCTCCTCTTTTTTTGTTTGTCACAGGGGCCAGATTCAACAACTTATCCATCACCTTAGAAGGAATACCTGAATATGAACCATATCACTAGACCCCTAGAAATTTCACTGAAGTAGAAAGCCCCACTCCATGATATGTAAATATCTTACCAATAAGTATACAGTAGTTCATACTTCTTGCTCACTAAGTCCAATCACAATAATGTCATCCATGTAAAGAACTAGTGTAATATCATACAGGGATAAAAGACAATTTAGATTCATGCAAATTGAACAATGACACAGGGCTAAAAAGTTGATATACTCCTTAGGTAAGAGAGCGAAGGTATATTGCTGGCCTTATCAGCAGAATGTGAACTACATCTGGTTCTGCCTATTGACAAGAATAGAAGAAAAGACATTTGCCAGAGCAATAACTTCATACCATAGAATTTGTTAATTTTCTCAATCAATAAAATCACACTTGGAACAATGGCTGTAATTGGAGTCCACTGCTTGGCTAAAACTACAAAATTCTGAGGACTAGCTTGCAGCTCTGACTTCGATGAGCAGAGAGCAGTGTGGAGAAACTCACATCATCAACTTTTGCTCCAAGAACTACTACAGGAACATACCAGGAAAGCCAAGAGAATCTGCAGACCCTTTGAAGGAACTGGATCGCCACCGTAGGCTCCCAGAGACACTAAAAAGCTGTGAGTGAGTCTGCTTGCTTCCTTAGTGGGGGGGCTTGCAATCTGGGGCAAGTTATCAGCCCTGGGTACTGGAAGCCTGGAAATAGACTTAGTAATATTGTGGGGGCACAGTGCGAGTGAGACCAACCTTTAGGACTGCCGGCTGTGTGGGAGTGGGTTGAAGCCTGTGACTGCTGGCTTTCCCCCACTTCCCTGATGACCTGTATGATGCAGCAGAGGCAGCCATAATCCCCCTGGGAACATAACTCCATTGGTCTAGGAACCACACCCCAAGCCCCTCAACAGCCACAGCAATCCCTGCCCAAAAAGTCTGAGCTCAGACACACCTCTCCCTGCCCCCACCTGAGGATCTTTTTCTACCTGACCTGGTAGCTAAAGAAAAAGGTTGTAATCTCATGGGAGCTCTATGGTTCTAGCCACTACCTGAGAATCCTGAATACTTAACCAGGTGTCCCTAGGGCAAGTGTGCATTCTCCCTACGGGACCTTGGTTGATGCTCTCTCAAAAGTGCCACCTCACTACTCTAATTTTAATGTCAACAAAATTGGTTGTAATCAAATTTTAAAATAATTATAATTTGCCCCCCCCCCCACCTTTTAAACATAAAGCACCACCTCCTGGCTGAAGGCCAACCAACACAAACCCAGTGCACTAACCAAAAATACAACCAAGGACCCCAACAATCCACAACACCTCAATGGGAGCAGGTGCTGTTATCCATGGAGGAAAGACATGAATATGGATCAAATCACAGGACTCTCTGCAGACACTCCCCAGTACCAGCCTGGAGCCTGGTACCCCATTGGATAGTTAGACTCAGAAGAGCAAAAATAATCACAGCAGTTTGTCTCTCAGGAAGCCCCATTCCTAGGGAAGGGGGTCAATACCACATCAAGGGAGCACCTTGTGGGATAAAAGCACCTGAGCGGCAGCCTTGAGTGTAAGATCTCCCCCTTGACACAGTCTATCCAAATGAAAAGGAACCAGAAAAACAATTTTAATAATATGATAAAACAAGATTATTTAACACCACCAAAACATCATACCACCTCACTAGCAATGAATCCAAACCAAGACAAAATCTCTGAATTGCTAGAAAAAGAATTCAGAAGGTCAATGATTAAGCTAATCAAGGAGGTACCAGAGAAAGGTGAAGTTCAACTTAAATAGAAAACATGATGCAGAATATGAAAGAAAAAAAATCTTCCGTGAAATGGGTAGCATAAATATAAAACAATCACAACTTCTGGAAATCAAGGACACACTTTGAGAAATGCAAAATGCACTGAGAAGTCTCACCAATAGAATCAAACAAGCAGAAGAAAGAACTTCAGAGCTCGAAGACAAGGCTTTTGAATTAACCCAATTCATCAAAGACAAAGACAAAAGAATGTAAATAATGAACAAGTCCTCCAAGAAGTGTGGGACTCTGTTAAATGTTCAAATCTAAGAATTATTGATGTGCCCAAGGAAGGCAAGAAATCTAAAATTCTGGAAAACATATCTGAGGGAATAATTGATTAAACTTCCCCAACCTAGCTAGAAATATAGATATTCAAATACAAGAAGCTCAAAGAGCACCTAGGAAATTCACTGCAAAAATATTATTGCCTACGCACATAGTCATCAGGTTACCTAAAGCCAAGATGAAGGGAAGAATCTTAAGAGCTGTGAGGCAAAAACATCAGGTAACCTATAAAGAAAAACCTATCAGATTAACAGCAATGTTCTCAGTAGAAACTCTACAAGCTAGAAGGGATTGGGGTCCTATTTTTAGCCTCCCTAAGCAGAACAATTATCAGCCAACTAGTTTGTATACAGCAAAACTAAGCTCCATAAAGGAAGGAAAGAACAGTCTTTTCCAGGCAAACAAATGGTGAAAGACTTCATCACTATCAAGCTAGAAATATCAGGACTGACAAAAAAAAGCTCTAAATCTAAAAAAAA
>NW_016107415.1:4735807-4763235 GCF_001604975.1 Cebus imitator
AAAAAAAAAAAAAAAAATCCTCCAGGTATACCAAAGTAGAACCTCCTTAAGCATAAATCTCACAGGACCTATATAACAATAACACCATGAAAAAAAAAACAATATTCAGGCAACAAATATCACAGTGAATAGAATAGAATCTCACATCTCAATACTAACATTGAAAGTAAATGGCCTAAATACTCCACTTAAAAGATACAGAATGGCAGAATGGATAAGAATTCACCAACCAAGTTTCTGCTCTCTTTAGGAGACTCACCTAACACATAGTAACTCACATAAACTTAAGGCAAAGGGGCGGAAAAAGACATGGCATGCAAATGGACATCAAAAGTGAGTAGGAGTAGCTATTCCTATATCAGACAAAACAAACTTTAAAACAACAGCAGCTTAAAAAGACAAGGAGGTACATTATATAATGATAAGTGCCTTGTCCTAGAGGAAATATCACAATCCTAAATATACATGCACCTAACACTGAAGCTCCCAAATTTATAAAACAATTGCTACCAGACCTAAGAAATGAGATAGAAGACAACACAATAATAGTAGGGGATTCTATGATTTCATTGACATCACTAGACAAGTCATTAAGACAGAAAGTCACCAAAGAAACTTTCTGTTGAGTGCATTTGTCCTAGAGCATAGTTTAATTCCATTTAAACTATACTCTAGGACAAATGTACTTGCTAGTGATGAGTATAGTAAATGGAATTAAACTATACTCTAGAACAAATGTATTCAACAGATATTTACAGAACATTCAGCCCAACAACTGCAGAATATACATTCTGTTCATCAGTACATGGAACATTCTCCAAGACAGATCATATGATAGGCCGCAAAACAAATCTCAACAAATTTAAGAAAACTGAAATTACAGCAAGTACTCTCTCAGACCACAGTGGAATAAAATTGGAAATAAACTCCAGAAGGGACCCTCAAAGCCATGCTAATACATCGGAATTAAATAACCTGCTCCTGAATGATCATTGGACCAAGAATGAAATCAAGATGAAAATTTAAAAACTCTTTGAACTGAACAGTCATAGTGACATAACCTATCAAAACATCTGGGATACTGCAAAAGCAGTGCCAAGAAGAAAGTTCATAGCATTAAATGCCTACATTAAAAAGCCTGAAAGAGCACACATAGACAATCTAAGGCCATATCTCATAGAACTAGAGAAACGAGAACATTCCAGACCCAAATTCAGCAGAAGAAAAGAAATAACAAGATTAGAGCAGACCTAAATAAAGTTGAAAGAAACAAATGAACAGTAACAACAAAAACAATACAAAAGATAAATGAAACAAAAAGCTGGTTCTTTAAAAAGATAAATAAAGTTGATAGACCATCATCAAGATTAACCAAGAAAAGGAAAGAACATCCAAATAAGCTCAGTTGGAAACAAAATGGGAGGGCTGGGCATTGTGGCGCATGCCTGTAATGCCAGTACTTTGAGAGGCCATGGTGGGCAGATCACCTGAGGTAAGGAGTTTGAGACCAGCCTGGTCAAAATGGTGAAACCTCATCTTACTAAAAATACAAAAATGAGCCAGCATGATGATGTACCTGTAATCTCAGCTACTCGGAGGCTGAGGCAGGAGAATAACTTGAACCCAGGAAGCAGAAGTTGCATTGACCTGAGATTGCACCACTGTACTCCAGCCTGGGTGACAGAGTGAGACATCATAAAAAANAAAAAAAAAAAAAAAGGAAGAAAAGAAAAAAGAAACAACATGGTAAATACTACAACTGACACAACAGAAATACTAAAGATCATTCAAACCTGCAATCAACACCTTTATGTGCAAAAACTAGAAAAGCTAGAGAATACTGATAGATTCCTTGAAATATACAACCCTACTAGCTTAAAACAGGAAGAATCAGAAACCCTGAACAGGCCAATAACAAGCAGCAAGATTGAAATGGTAATAACAAAATTGCCAGCAAACAAGACAACAAAAAAGTCCAGAGCCAGACAGCTTCACAGCTGAATTCTTACCATACATTCAAAGAAGAATTGGTATCAATCCTATTGACACTATTCCACAAAAGAGAGAAAGCGGGAAACCTCCCTAAACCATTCTACAAAGCCAATATTACCCTAATACCAAAACCGGGGAAGGACATACCAAAAAAGAGAAAACTATAGACCAATATCCCTGATAAACACAGATGCAAAAATCCTCAACAAAATACTAGCAAACCAAATCTAACAGCATAACAAAAAGATAATCCACCATAACCAAGTGGATTTTATACCACAGATGGTTTAAAATATGCAAATCTATAAATGCAACATACTATATAAACAGGATTAAAAACAAAAATCTCATGATCATCTCAATAGATGCAGAAAAAGCACTTGATAAAATTCAGTAACTCTTTATGATTAAAACCCTCAACAAAATCAGCATAGAGGGGATATACCTTAATGTAATAAAAGCCAACTGTGACACACCCACAGCTAACGTAATACTGAATGGGGAAAAGTTGAAAGCATTTCCATTGAGAACTAAAACAAGACAAGGACGGCCACTCTCACCACTTCTATTTGACGTAGTTCAGCTCACCTATTTGTCCTTTAAAGAAAACAGATCTTGGAGAATGACAGTGTATTTTTACAATCTTTTGTAAAAATTCTATTTTTTTTTTAATTTAAATAGGTTTTTAGGAAGCAGGTGGTGTTTGGTAACATGAACTCACCAAATAGAGCTTTGATGGGAATCACCACCTTGCATCTTTCAAATACTTGATGGTGGTATTAATTTCTGCAATCCCTCTAGGAGAGGGAGAGGGTAGGGAGCTAGAGAGAGAGAGGGGGAGAGAGAGAGAGAGAGAGAGAGAGAGAGAGAGAGAGTGTGTGTGTGTGTGTGTGTGTGTGTGTGTGTGTGTGTGTCTGTTTCTGTTTTACTAGATAGATGCAATTCTACTTTCTACCACTGGCCTTTTCCACTGTAACAGATCTTATTCCACAGGTCGGGAAACCAATGTGAGGATTCTGCCAGCTGCTGAGTATGTCTGTTCCAATGATTCATTCTAGAACTAGAGAAATAACCACAGAATGTTTACAGGAACCCACTGTGGGACTCACTGAGCCTACTAGGAGACAGACCTGAGCTAAAGCGCCGTTGATCACTGAGCACCATAAGCCCCTCATCAAACCCACAGCTAATATCATATTGAATGGGGAAAAGTTGAAAGCATTTCCATTGAGAACTAAAACTTTTCCCCATTCAGATGATCATGTGATTTATTTCAACTGGTGGGCCACCATGACATTTGGGTCTCCTGAAATTAGTGTCAGTTCAGAACCACTGTCCACTAGTTCTGAGACAGGCTGATTATTTTCTTTTCTCCAACAGACAGTCACCCTGGCAAAAAGACATAGATTCTATTGGCAGAGGCTGGAAGAAAGATCTCCGCTGAAAAATTTAAGACCCGAGGACACCTCCTCTCAAGGCCCCAAAATTGCCCAAAGTGCTATTCCATACCTCGGTTTCCATTTTTACCATGGTCTCAATTTGTTCCTTATGCTATAACAAAATATAACAGGCTAGGTAACTAATAAATCAGAGAAATTTATTTTTCGCATTTTGGGGCTTAAGAAGACCAAGATCAAGGTGCCAGAAGATTCAGTGTCTGGTAAGGACAATTTTCTGCTTCCAAGATGGGACTTTCTTTTGTGTCCTCACATAGTGGAAGGGCACAACAGATAAACAGATCCATCCCATCTCTTTTATAAGGTCCGTAATCTCATTCATGAAGGGAAAGTTCTCAACACTTAATCACCTCCACAAAGCAGGGCCAATTAAGTTTCAACATATATATTTTAGGGGACACATTCAGACCATAACAACCAACTAGGTCCCAGAGATTATTGTCCTTCAAGCTCTCCTTCAGTCACTAAGCACTAACAACAACTGACAATATAGCTTATTTAAATTATTTTCAACCTTATTTAATATCTCAACATTGTACAATTGAGAAAGTGCTTTGGTATGATGTATTTCAGTTGGTCAATGAAATATTTTTCAGAGAGGTTTGAATAGTTATTAGCATTAAGATGAGAAAAATGACCTGGGGCTCATGTCACTAATGTTATTTCATCCAAATCAATTTCAGAGGCAATATTTGCTGAGGACACTAATGTCAGTGTTTATTTGGATTATAATTTCATTGTTCAATATTTCCAAATCAGACTACAATGAACAAACAGTGTGATAAGAATGTCATGTTAAAATTAATTATATACACTCATTTCATGGAAAATAAAAACCTGAAGGATATGTTGAATTAATTTTTACAGAGTCAAACTGTAAAATTTCTTTGTATTATTTAGAAATTTCATTAATTAAACAAATAATTGAAATAATGGATGATTACAAAAGAAAATAATGGCTAATGCAAATTATGGTTAATGACCTTACATAGACCCCCAGGCAGAAAAATATATTTATTACTTTCTTAATTGTGACATCACAAAATTTTATTAGTATCAATATAAAAAAGATACATGAACATGACTTGCTTCATTAGCAAATTCTTTTATTTCATCTTTCATTTAAAAACATTGTAAACAAGTGGAATACACTATTTTATGTCTTCTATATCTTCAAATAATAAATGTAGACTAGAGATCTGATTCAGCACAGCTTAATAGAGAAAACTCATTTTAAAAAATATAGAAGGAATTCACACATTTGGATTTAATCAAATAAAAGATAACAACCTAGAGAATGAGATTCAACTAGTAGTCCACTGAAATTACAGAATAAAAGAACTGGATGCAATTTCAAGATCATATAGTTCATCCTTTCCTATTTTACAAATGAGGCAATAATCTCTAAGAGCATGCAACTCCCTTAAGGTCATGGGATAACTAAATGGAAAAGTGAAATTTCATTTTGTTCTACTTTTCTTTCAGTGGAAAACACATAAACTTCTTCTGACAATTCTTCATTAAATTGTACATTCTTGGTCCCATTATTGTAACCTTTAAAAAATGAAATAATTAAGATACACACACACACACACACACACACACACACACACACACACACACACATATATATATATTTTTTGAGATAGAGTTTCACTCTTGTTGCCCAGGCTGAAATGCAATGGCACAATCTTGGCTCACTGCAACCTCTGCCTCCAGGGTTCCAGTGATTCTCATGCCTCAGCCTCCTGAGTAGCTGGGATTACAGGTCCACACACCACATCTGGGTAATTTATATTTTAGTAGAGATGATGTTTTTCCATGTTTGTCAGGTTGGTCTCAAACTCCTGAGCTCAGATGATCTGCCTGTCTTGGCCTCCCAAAGTGCTGGGATAACAGGCATGAGCCATTGCATCTGGCCATTGATTTTAAATTGTTATAGTTTTTAAAACTTGAAATTAAATTAACTTGAATTAAGAAATAAGGCATATCAAGGCTGTGAGCAGTGCTAAGTCATGGGGTAATCTTATCTCCAATTTTTCCAGATTTTGCCAATTTATTTCTTAGAAATGGCTGTGGCAATTTGCACTCTCAGAAGCAATTTATGAGAGCTCATATTTCTCATTTCCTCACCAACGTGTTGATTAAAGTGATACAAATATGAATGGTATGAAAATCAATTTATGTTAATTTTACATTTTCATCAAAGTGGCTTATATAAAATATTACTAAATTATGGAATATTATGCAGCCATAAAAAATGATGAGTTTGTGTCCTTTGTAGGGACATGGATGAATCTGGAAACCATCATTCTCAGCAAAGTGTCACAAGAACAGAAAATCAAACATGGCATGTTCTCACTCATAGTCGGGTGTTGAACAGTGAGAACACATGGACACAGGGAGGGGAGCATCACACACTTGGGTCTGTTGGGGGAGACTAGAGGAAGGACAGCGGGGGGTAGGGAGTTGGGGAGGGATAACACAGGGAGAAATGCCAAATATAGGTCATGGGGGGTGTGGAGGCAGCAAACCACATTGCCACATATGTACCTATGCAACAATCCTGCATGCTCTGGACATGTATTCCAGAATCTAAAGTGCAATAAAATATATCTTTTAAAAAATACATTTTTCTGACTTATGGTTTAAGTGGTGTACTATGTAATCTAGGTGGGTATAGAAGAAATTCCAGACAGAAAATAGTTTATATATTGAGGGATGGATGGATGGTTAGGTGATAGATAAATAGGCAGACAGATAACAGACTGATGATAAAACCGGAACTATAGTTTTGATATAATTGAAAAAACAGATTGAGGTATCAGGATAAAATATAAGATATTATATTAGAAATTAGAATTTTAACAAGAAAACATTTTGTTCTCCAATATATAGGATAGTACTATAAACATTTGATGCCAACTTAACCTGGAGAAGAGTATCATGACTTTATAGATTAGTATTATGAGAATCCATGGATCTGAAAGGTAATATGGTTGGAAATATGAGTCATATGGCCAGTGAAATCAAATAGGGTAGTGACATAACCTGAGGTATAGGGAAGAATCTATCCAGGTCCAAAAGTCTTCAAAGAATCCTAGATGATTCAATAATTATTTTGACTAGATAAAAAATTGATAACATTGAGTTTAGGAAGAGATACTACCCTTTATTGAACAACAATGACTTCAGTGTTTTTTTTCTGAGAGTGAAAGATTAACATACTAAAAAATGAAGTATGAAAAAACCAACACTATTCCCACAAAAAGCTCAGAGGTACATGTAGAATAAAAAAAATAAGTAGAATTTTCTTGAGAGTATATTAGAGCCAGTAGGATCTTTGAAGGAAAAATAATTTTTGATCGAGGTAAGTAGGATGAAGTATTTAGTGAATTACTACAGGATACAAATGACAAGTTTGTTTTTATCCAATTTGTGTCATGAACTTTTAATTTATAAAATGGATTATTTGGAAGAGTAAATAGCACTGTGAGTCACTGTTATTAATAGTATCCATTTTCTTATTATAATTTATTAATTTACTATATCATGAAAATTAAGAATTTGGGGGAACATATCTGAAAAGTTTGTGATTTGAAGAAAAATACAGACATAGTAGATATCCCATATAGATCGGGATGTAGAAAAGATTAGATGGAAGACCACAAACATTTATTAATTTATGTTTACCACAACCTAGTATGATAGCATTATATAATATGGCAGTAATAATGGCTGGAAAAATTCCCTGAAGTCTCTTGAGGTTTATTGAGTCTTGTATCTCTCCAGAACTAAGCAGCTGCTCCCTATATTATTTGTAATTCTGAGGGATCTGGCCACCATCAGTAAGTATAGTTTACTGGAATCTCACTAAAGTTACAAAATTTTCAGCAACAGGTAGATAGTGTTATCCAGGGCTTCCTGGAAACAATAGTCAAAAACTGCTTTGTACATCTTTACTTCTCTATTTTGATTGTCTCTGCAGTTGAGACAACTTTGCTCTTGGGGAGCTCATTTTTATAATATGAAAAAACTATTCATTATTTCTTCAGAATTGCCCTATACTTAATTTCAGGTGGATAACAGCAAATAGCAAAGCCAGGTTTAGGTGTAGATGCTATTTTTCTAGTGTTTTTCCAGTGAGTCAAACACAATTGAAATTATGAAGACATTATTTTCCCCCATTGTTTCCCAATATATTTCTAATGATTTTTATTTGGAACTGGAATAAATTGCCTCAAGTAGCACCAAGTATGCAATACTTTATAAAAGTCATTGAAATTCTTGACTGGTGGGTAGACTTCTAAGTTTCCTACACACTCTGATATTTCTGAAATATTTACTGCTAAGATTTACATACTTAATGCATAGCAGCGCTTCGTAAGTACTGTTGTTTGGACCATTGGTTGGTTAAATAAAAAAGAAGAAAGCTCAGGTTTTATATAAATAATATATAAATAATATGTTCACAGAGTTCTGCTCACTGAGAGGTCAACACAAATTAACCAAACTTGATTATCCCTCAAGAGTAGGAAAAATACTGCTATGTAAGTTATGACCCTTTGGCTGAGAATTACCAAATATAAGAGTAGTTTCTTTCTTCCATTCTGATATCATCTGAGCGTACAAATATAGAACTAGTAGACAACTCTGGGTGGAAGTTTAATAATCACACAAGCCTCCTCTCAATCCTAAATCCTTGAGAAGAGCCTCATCAACCCTATTTGCTTGCTAGCTTCCTTTCTTTCTTTCTTTTTCTTTTTCCTATGTTTCTTTCATAAAACTCATGAATCCTTACTCATGGCAAGTAATGTTCTAGACATTGGCTATATTATAGTGAACAAAACTATGAATCTTATTTTATGGGGAAGATACAGTAATATATACATTAAATAATACAAATATGAATATACGTGCTGAGAATAATCTATATTCTAGGGTTCATAAATAGTGATCTGTGATTTGTGCCAGATTAAATTGGGAAAACATGACAATTACAGACTAAATGGGCTTGTTTGATAGCTCATACATATCCAATGGGGAAATTTTTAGATGGAGCACATTATGACATAATAGAGTTAAAACCAATCATCTGCCAAATAATTTAGGCAAAATAATTAACTTTACAAACATACATCATAGGTCATCCTAGGTACTTGAATTGTCCACCTACATTGATCAGAGTAATTAAATTTCAAATAAAGTAGATGATGATTTTTGCTCTATTTTGACCCAGATGACCAAAATAGGCTGTAAACTGAAAACGATTTTTAACTGTGATCCCAAATATCATTCCTACTCATCTATATGTAGTTCAAATAAATCACTTCTCTGAGTAAAACAGCTATACAAACTTAAAATTCATATACATACTCGAAAACTTCCTGGAAAAAATTATTATAAGCAAACAAATGTTCCAGGTTTTAATAATTTAAGTCCACTGAATTATAACATTGATTGTGGACACCATTTTAAAACCATACAAGGTTATTCACTTGAGCATATCTTATCAAATTTGTAAGACTTGTATATTCCTAATGGAAAAGGTAACTGCAAATATTTTTAAGGCTGGGAAATTCTTATGCAAAATGTCTTTTTGGCATTTACTCCATATTTCATGAGATTTTGTGATATTAAGCAAGGGGTAGAAAAAATATTTATTCATTTTAATTTTTTCAGAGTTCATTCTATGCAGTACTTTTCCAACTTACGTCATCTGGTGCTACCTTAGAGAAAAAGAAGTATTATATGAACCGCATCTGATTTTATTTCTACAAAAACAAAATAGCAATCACAGTGAGTGAAAGGAAATACTTTGCTTTTGAATGTGCACAAATAAAATATGGATTTTAAAACAGGAAACAAATTAACCAGTGCTATTGTGCCTCAATCATGAAATCTATTTCATACTAGGTATTATTAGGTCAGATTTTTATTGCATGTGCCTAATACTGTCTTTGGAACATAAAGTATTCAATATATCTTTATTGAAATAAATAATTTTGATAGAGAAAAGTGGGTAGGCAAGGACTTATGTTAGCCATGGGATTCTTGTTAGAGAGAGAGAGAGAGAGAGAGAGAGAGAGAGAGAGATACATTTTGTTCAAAAAAAGACAGCGTATGGAAAGACTATGAACTCTAAATCCTAGCTTTCCTAGATTTACAATTCTTCTGAAGGCCTGCCTGGGTTTATTTACTGCAAAACAGAAATAGAAAGGAAACACTTTGGTGTATACTAGGGACAACATAACCTTATTTTTAGTACATTATCCTTATTAATTAGTGGTGGACTTGAACGAACATGTGGTTTTATATCTATATATTTTAAACCCAAAAAAATATATATTAAGCAACTCACAGTTCAACTTTTTTGCCACAGCTATACAATAGTTTGGAAGTTGAGTAAAACAAAGTTCCTTTTCAGTCTTCAGAAACTCAATGTCTAGGAGTAGGAGAAAAAAACCAAGAGGTACCTGAAAGTTCACAAGTTTATACTTTGCTGGGAGTTTAGATTGCATTTTGACAGCCTGTGGAAGCTTTGTGGAAATCATCATAGAGTAATTAAATTGAGTTCCAATGCTTGGATGCTATCTTTTTATATAAATTGCTTTCCCCAAGGAACGGCACTTCACATAAGAAGAAAACAGAGAGGTTTATGGTATACTTCTTTTTTAAAAATATAGCAGTTGTTGTTTATTAGAGTTACAAGGAAGGGCAATGCAAATGAAACATTAAGGGCATATTCATCAAAAAGCGTTTGTACACTGATGGAGAGATTTGAAGGAAAGGCCTGATAATATCCAATCATGACTAGAAGAAATCAAGCATAAGGTATGGGCAGAGCAGATATTATCCTTTTAAGCACCTTTCATCACTTGAATCCCCTTTTCTTTGGCATTAGTAGAAAGCACATAAAAGGAGCCTTTGTGCATATCTCTTGATATTTCTTCAAGAATTAATGAACAATTTTAATTAAGCCATGTTAATATTTGTAGTTGGCTTGTTCTGATCCTTTTAGTGTCTGAATAATCAATAATAGTGCACATTAATTAGCCAATATATTTGAACAATATCATATTTTTTCTTTGCCCAACTTTATCTTGTCCACTTAAAGAAATTACTTCAGTAAAGTTTAATAAATTAAAACTCCATCTACTCAAAACCCCCTTACACATATGTACACACAAATGCACAAGCACACATGCATATATGTATCTCCTGCCCAACCTAATTCTAAACCCCAGTTAGTTCTCAGAGATTCAAAATAACTTGTTTGCTTGAAAAGGTAAGTCTATGCAAATATTTATTTAAACTTATTCAAGTAAACATTGTCTACAAAGAACTCTGAAATTATAATCTATCATTTCCTAATATAATAAATTTTTCTATCATAGCTTTTGTTATTTAATCTATGGAAGTTTTTGTCCATGATCCCCCCTCACAGTGGTGCATGTAGACTAAGCAGAGAAATAGGTTTATGCATGCCATTACAGAGGACAATTTTAATGAATGAAGACACCTTTATGGGAGCATGCCTTCAAAAGCGAAGCTTGTGGATTCCCTGGTGGTGTAGTGGTTAGAAAACAAATCAAAACAAGGATAACAAAAGTAAAGCTTGTAAAAAGATTAGAATTTAAACTGTTGTAACTCGACTGTATTTTCTATTTATTTTGACCTTGCCACTCATCAACGTCTTCATCGTTTCCATAATTTTTTAGATCGTAGGCCATAATCTCCCACAGAAAGAGAGAGCTGAGAGCTGGGCCAAGATTCACCACCCTTAAAATTAATTAGGCATGGTAGTGCACTCATGCTTGGGACACTGGAGACCAATGTGAGCTGGAATATCTCAGGGATATAAAGGCAGCCAAGCTCTCTCAGTAAGCATCCATCCAAAAATAGTGAAAAGAGAAGACAAACATAGTTATACAGCTAAGAGACAAAATTGGGATACCAGATATGACAGAAAGCTTGAAGTTGGATCAGACATATGATTGTATATCTCTCCAGCATTCCTTTTGAGAGCCAGCTCTCTCTTACTTGTAGGCTATAATGCTCTGATGAGCCTGATTCTTCCTTCTCATTACAGGTATAAGTAGATATGTGACCCAGGATAACCTCTGAGCATTTAACTCTCCTGGCTACAGTGATTGGTATAAGATGGGCATGTAAATCAAGAAAATCCAGAGTCCTATTCCTCTACATTTTCTGTTATCACTAACAGGAAATATAAGCTTTATTTTATGGTGTCGAGGTACTAGAAGGATGTTAAACAAGAAATAGACATGAAGGAAAATGGGGCACATATACACCATGGAATACTATGTAGCCATAAAAAATGAGTTTGTGTCCTTTGTAGGGATATGGATGAATCTGGAAACCATCATTCTCAACAAACTGACACAAGAACAGAAAATCAAACACCACATGTTCTCACTTATAGGCGGATGTTGAACAATGAGAACACATGGACACAGGGAGGGAGCATCACACACTGGGGTCTGTTGTGGGGGGTTAAAGGAGGGACAGCAGTGGGTGGGGAGGTTTGGAAGGGATAACATGGGGAGAAATGTCAGATTATAGGTGACAGGGGGATGGGGGCAGCAAACCACATTGCCATGTATGTACCTATGCAACAATCCTGCATGATTTGTACATGTACCCCAGAACCTAAAGTAAAATTTAAAAAAATAATACAAATAAATTTTTAAAAATTAAAAAAAGAAAGAAAGAAAAGAAATAGGCATGAAGTAGGAAGGAATTGATGTCAGCACAAAAAGAGAAACAGAGCTGTCACCAGGAGGTACAGAAATCCTCAATTCTTAGTTTTATTGGGGAGAAAGATTTTGCCGAGCAACTAATTTACATCCCCTATGCCCCCCGAAGAATGATAATTTATTGAGCAGAGGGATTATTTAGAGAGAGAGAGAGTACACTTTGAAATATGAGGCAGAGTAGGCTGCTAAAAAGGAGTCAGCCAGCAGCAATCCGAGACTTCTGCATTGGGTTTTTACGGTAGATTATTTCTTGAGGTTCCTGCCTCTATCTTAAGTCTTAGTATTTTCCTTTGTCTACTTTTCCCACTTCCCCCTTAAGTCCTCAACTTCCCCGTACCCCACCCCATTCTCCTCCGCCACCGCCTAGTTCCAACTCCAGGCTTATGGAACCCTCCCTTACTATTAGGTGGTGAGCATGTGATGCCCAGGAGTTGGACACAACTTTCACCTGCATTATCTCAGGAATTTCCTCCCTCCTTTGCCTTCTTCCCCTTATCAGCATGCACCTAGTGACATTCTGACATGTTAACTGCAATGTGAATGATTACTGAATATCTTAAGGAGCATTCCTTTCAGCATAGGTATTTCCCCGCTCCTCTGCTCACATCTAGCATGCATGTTTTGGGTGATCCTGGGTGTGACATGTTCCAGACCTCCCATTTCTCAGGGACCCCCGTCTCCTGCTCATGTCTAGCTATCTGCCTGCTCTAACAGAGCTCAGATAGCAGTACAAAATCATTGAAGCCACAGAGTGAGTGCTTTCTGGAACCAGATCTACCTCCATTCTTTCAAGTTTGTGTGCCATTTTGTAAGCAATTTTGAACTAACTTCTGTCACATGCACCAAGATGTAGGCATGCTTAAAAGCAGGCAAATTCTAAGAGCTCTGTATATTTTGGAAAAATTATGAGGACTCCTATTCCAGAAGTCTTCATGTTTTTTTCATCTTCTGGGTACTCAAAAAACATAGCATGTGTATTTTAGAATTTAAACATATATGCTTCATAAAATAATTTTGGAGACTTGGGTGCAAGAGAAAACTCAAGATTGCCTAAGTTAGAAATTACTAGAATGCCAACTCCTCCAATTATGTTAGAAAACAGCTACAATGCAACAGAGGTGATAAGGCATTACAGTGTTTCCTTACTGCAGGGGGTAAAATTTGAAGATCAACTGCTGGAAAATAAAGAGATTTCAGGCCCCTAGATGGTATTTGCCACAAATGTAGTTTTATGGACAGAGTAAAAGTAATATTTGAGATGGTAGAAATATTGTAACAATGCTAATCCCAGCAAAGTGATAGCTGTGGTTCTGTATATGGAAGCCCTAAAGGAATCTTCATCACTTTTTTAGCCTCTCCAGAGTTTGCTCTCCATTTTTTCAGCTACTCTCAGTTTTCTTTGCTGCTTTTGTAGCCATCTCCAACAGCTTCTTGATTGCTTTTTTATCCTTTGCTCACTTACTGATCCCAAACCAATACCATACACTTGAGATTTTGTCATAAAAGCACCATGCCTCTGGGTATCAATTACCGTATCATCCTTTGGTGCATAGCAAGCCTCTCAAAATGTAGAGGTTTGAAAAAGCCATCATGTGTCAGTTTACAGTATGCTGGGTTGGCAACTTGGCCTGGACTCAGCTGAATCAGTCTGAACACTGGTGTCTTATGGGCTCACTTAAAGCTCTGAAGTCAGCTGGCCAGTAAGCTGGGACTGGACAGTCTATGGTAGTTAGGTAGATTGTATTTTCCAAACACAACCCCACCAATATGTCATCCCATAAGCTGTCCTTACCTTGCGATATCAATATTCCTACACTGAGGATACATCTTTTCCTCCTATTGAATTTGTGTAGGTCTGTCTGAAATGCATGATTTTCAAGGTTAGGTTAAGAAAAGGCTACACAGTTTCTTCTGGCTTTGCTTCTTAGGACATCTGTTTTCCAACCAACCACACAGAGAGGAAATCCATACGGGCTCACCCAGAGAAAAAAGACAGAGTCCCCCCAAAGAGAAACTGACACACCCAGTCTAAAGTCAGCATCAACCACCAGAGAGATGTGAATCTTCAGATTATTTTCGCCTGCAGCCTTTAAACTGTCCCAGCTGACAACAAGTGAAGAAGAGTTGAGCTATTCCTGCCAAGCCTTACTCAAATATCATATTCCGGAGAGAAAAAAAAGTGAGTGCTGTTTTAAGCCACTTAGTTTGGGGATGATTTATTATGCAGCATGAAATGACTAAAACAGATGGCCTCATTCATACGTATGGCGGTTTGCAGGCTGTCGGCGGGGAGGCTTTAATTCTATTCAAAATGGTTTCTTTGAGTGGAGTCTAACTCAGGCTCATTCACATTTTGATTTCATACATCCAAGCAAAGAGAAAGAGGGCAAGCCTCAAATGTACAGTCACTCTTTAAGCCACAGCTTGTATCATACTTACTGATGTCCTATTGACAAAACAGCTTGTCTGGAATCTACATCATAACACAGTGCCTTGGTCGTGGGCTCTGAAAGGTCCAATACACATTCTGAAGGCATATGACTTGTCACATCAAATCAAATGCGACACACAGTGACCACATATGCAATTTTCAGTTTTCTTTCTGGGGAACTACCACAGATTTCCTAGGTTTCCTGGGACCTAGGAGAAGCTGTAAATTCGGAAATTTTTAGGTGATGTAATTAGTGCTGGTAGCTTAAGTAGATATAAAGATCAGAGATTTTTCCAGAGATAATCAGAGTGTAAGTTGCACTCTCAGGTAGGCCAGTGTCTCATGAAAAGCTCCAGACTGTTGTCATTTTCCCATCACAAGGCTTTTATATGCCAGAGTAGAACGTTATGAATGCTAGTCTAAGACTGGAGCTATGACATATTCTGACACTTCTCTTTCTAATATTGTCTCAACTGAAAGGCAGGAAAACTGCCACCAGCTTATATAAAAAGAGATATGACAAACTTTTCTGGAGTTCAAAAACTCAAGTGGGAATTAAGATGTTATTCCACAGTTTCCCCACAGAGTAAGGAACTTCATATAGAGGGAGGTCTCTGTGAAGTAAAGAGCCTTTCAACTTTAATAAAGGCACAGTCACCAAGCCTGGCTTACAAAAGCCCGGGCTGTTTTCATTAGAGTATTTCAAAAATGAGATTTTGAAATAGATATTTACAGCTCAGAAGTGAGTATGATTGACCTGAGGGTGAGAGCTAAGCCTCACAGAGATGAAATGAGAATGATATTCTATTTACTATGAGAGATTACAGATCTCAGATTGTCTTCTAGCAGAGGAGAATGGGTAGAGGATAATTGATTTGTGCAAAAGGCAGAGGAAATAAAATCTCTAGAGTACAGGTGGAGCAGAGATAGAAGATGATTGTGAGACATTGCAGTATCACGTTCTGAGCATCTAGAGTATAACTGAAGGATATTAGATCGAGCCATGTGAAATTACTGCTTTTGTAGAATAAAAAATTTTAAATATTTTATCTGGTTCAACTTAATGATTAGGAAAAAGAAGGTATTCATATATATTCTTTTCTCCATCTCTATTGTGTGAAGAGCAATTATCCTCAACATCTGTGGAGCTGCACTATTCTCTTCTTAATGTTTCTGATTTATCCATATGGGTTGCTAGGCAGGTTCTTGGATGTCTGTCTATAATATACAATCACATCATGATAGTTCCTTCGCTAAGCCAAGTATGCATTTACTCAGTCAATGCAAAGAAATGGAAAGGAATTATGGAGCCTGAATGATTAAACGAAAAAAATCTTGACAGCTTCCAAACGTTCTAGAAATATTCCTACATTAGGAACAAGGTATACTGCAGAATATCGTAAGCAGATCTTAGTATTACATTAATTTCTACTGTATGGCACTGAAAAGATTCATCATGACAGGTGTGGGAAGAAAAGACATAAATTCATAATAAGGAACAGAGAAAGTTTTGATTAAAAATCCATCTCATCTCTGCATGAAACACATACATGAACATATGCATATATATATATATATATATATATATATATATATACACCTATAGCACTGAGATATGAATGAAATTATTCTGTAGCAGGAGTGGCCATGAGAAACAGATCTCTCAAACACTGAATGGGAAAGGAAGGAGTTTATTATTACAGCTGGGAGCCAGGTGATGATTTGTCTAAATAACCCAGATCGTCTAACTATAAGAGGCTCTGCCTTTATACAGGCTTACGCTCTAGATATTACACATGAAAGAATCTTAGGTTGACGGTCTTAGAAATTACAGGTAAAAGTGTTTTGGGTTTACAGTTCTAGTCTTGGGTTTACAGTTTTAGAAATCACATATGAAAGGGTTTTGGGTTTACAGCTTTAGGAACTAAATGTGAAAGGTTTCTGGTCTCCGGACGGAGGAGTGGGGTGGGGGTGTGATCTTGTTTAAGTAAAAACAGCGTTTTCTGGAGAGATTCCCCAATACCAAGCATGCTATTTACAGGAAGGTGATTCAGGAGGTTCCAGTCGGCTAGTCTTTTCTTCTTTTTTTTTTATTGCATTTTAGGTTTTGGGGTACATGTGAAGAACATGCAAAACTGTTGCATAGGTATACACATGGCAGTGTGATTTGCTGCCTTCCTCCCCATCACCTATATCTGGCATTTCTCCCCATGCTATGTCTCCCTAATTCCCCACCCTGCACTGTCCCTCCCCTATTTCCCCCTGAGAGACCCCACTGTGTGATGCTCCCCTCCCTGTGTCCATGTGTTCTCATTGTTCAACAGCCACCTATGAGTGAGAACATGCAGTGTTTGATTTTCTGTTCTTGTGTCAGTTTGCTGAGAACTAAGGTTTCCAGGTTCATCCATGTCTGTACAAAGGACATGAACTCATCATTTTTGATGGCTGCATAGTATTCCATGGTGTATATGTGCCACATCTTCCCTGTCCAGTCTATCATTGATGGGCATTTGGGTTGGTTCCAGGTCTTTGCTATTGTAAACAGTGCTGCAGTGAACATTAGTGTGCATGTGTCCTTATAGTAGAATGATTTATAATCCTTTGGATATAAATGCAGCAATGGGATTGTTGAGTCAAATGGAATTTCTATTTCTAGGTCCTTAAGGAAGCACTACACTGTCTTCCACAATGGTTGAACTAATTTACACTCCCACCAATAGTGTAAAAGTGTTCCTATTTCTCCACATCCTCTCCAGCATCTGTTGTCTCCAGATTATTTAATGATCACCATTCTAACTGGCATAAGATGGTATCTCAACGTAGTTTTGATTTGCATTTCTCTAATGACCAGTGATGATGAGCATTTTTTCATATGTTTGTTGGCCTCATGTATGTCTTCTTTTGTAAAGTGTCTGTTCATATCCTTTGCCCACTTTTGAATGGGCTTGTTTTTTTCTTGTAAATCTGTTTTAGTTCTTTGTAAATTCTGGATATCAGCCCTTTGTCAGATGAGTACATTGCACAAATCTTTTCCCATTCTGTTGGTTGCTGATTCACTCTAATGACTGTTTCTTTTGCTGTGCAGAAGGTGTAGAGGTTGATTAGGTCCCATTTGTCTATTTTGGCTTTTGTTGTCAATACTTTTGGTGCTTTGGTCATGAAGTCCTTGCCTATGCCTATGTCCTGAATAGTTTTGCCTAGATTTTCTTCTAGGGATTTTATACTGTTAGGTCTTATGTTTAAGTCTTTAATCCATCTGGAGTTAATTTTAGTGTAAGGTGTAATGAATAGATTCAGTTTCTGCTTTCTGCACATGGCTAGCCAGTTTTCCCAACACCATTTATTAAACGGGGTATCCTTTCCCCATTGCTTGTTTTTGTGTGGCTTGTCAAAGATCAGATGGTTGTAGATGTGTGGTGTTGCCTCTGCGGCCTCTGTTCTGTTCCATTGGTCTCTATATTTCTGTTTTGGTACCAGTGCCATGCTGTTTTGATTACTGTAGCCTTGTAGTATAGTTTGAAGTCTGGTATTGTGATGCCTCCAGCTTTGTTCTTTTTGCTTAGAATTGACTTGGCTATGTGGGCTCTCTTTTGGTTCCATATGAAGTTTAAGGTGGTTTTTTCCAGTTCTATGAAGACGGTCATTGATAGCTTGATGGGGATAGCATTGAATCTGTAAATTACTTTGGGCAGTATGGCCATTTTCACGATATTGATTCTTCCTAACCATGAACATGGAATGTTTCTCCATCTGTTTGTGTCCTCTCTTATTTCGTTGAGCAGTGGTTTGTAATTCTCATTGAAGAAGTCCTTTACATCCTTTGTTAGTTGTATTCCCAGGTATGTTATTTTCTTTTTAGCAATTGTGAATGGCAGTTTGTTCTTGATGTGGCTCTTTTTAAGTCTGTTATTTGTGTATAGGAATGCTTGTGATTTCTGCATGTTGATTTTGTATCCTGAGATTTTGCTGAAGTTGCTTATCAGTTTCAGGAGATTTTGGGCTGAGACTACGGAGTCTTCTAAACATACAATCATGTCATCTTCAAACAGAAACAATTTGACTTCCTCCTTTCCTATTTGAATACGCTTTATTTCTTTTTATTGACTGATTGCTCTGGCTAGAACTTCCAATACTATATTGAATATGAGTGGTGAGAGAGGGCATCCTTGTCTAATGCCAGATTTCAAAGGGAATACTTACAGTTTTTGCCCATTCAATATGATATTGGCTGTTGGTTTGTCGTAAATAGCTTTTAATATTTTGAGATACATTCCATCAATACCTAGTTTATTGAGGGTTTTTAGCATAAAGCGCTGTGGAATTTTGTCAAAAACCTTCCCTGCAGCAATTGAGATATGCGGTTTTTGTCTTTGGTTCTGTTTATGCTGTGAATTACGTTTATAGACTTCTGTATGTTGAACCAGCCTTGCATCCCTGGGATGAAGCCTATTTGATCATGGTGGATAAGCTTTTTGATGTACTGTTGCAGTCGGTTTGTTTGTACTTTATTGAAGATTTTTGCATCTATGTTCATCATGGATATTGGCCTGAATTTTTCTTTTCTTATTGAGTCTCTGCCAGGTTTTGATATCAGGATGATGTTTGTCTCATAAAATGATTTGGGAAGGGTTCCCTCTTTCTGTGTTGTTTGAAATAGTTTCACAAGAAATGGTACCAATTCCTCTTTGTATGTCTGGTAGAATTCGGCTGTGAACCATCTGAACCTGGGCTCTTTTTGGTCGGTAGGCTATTAATTGCTGCCTCAACTTCTGCCCTTGTTATTGGTCTATTCGGGTTTTGACTTCTTCATGGTTTAGGCTTGGGAGGATGCAAGTGTCCAGGAATTTATCCATTTCTTCCACATTTACTAGTTCATGTGCATAGAGTTGTTTGTAATAATCTCTGATGATGGTTTGTATTTCCGTGGAATCTGTGATGATATCCCCTTTATCATTTTTTATTGCATCTATTTGATTATTCCCTCTTTTCGTTTTTATTAATCTTGCTAGTGGTCTATTTTGTTGATCTTTTCAAAAACCCAGCTCCTGGATTTATTGATTTTTGAAAGGTTTTTTGTGTCTCTATTTCCTTCAGTTCTGCTCTGATCTTAGTTATTTCTTGTCTTCTGCTAGGTTTTGAGATTTTTTGATCTTGCTCCTCTAGCTCTTTCAATTTTGATGATAGGGTGTTGATTTTAGATGTTTCCTCCCTTCTCATGTGGGCATTTATTGCTATAAATTTTCCTCTGGACACTGTTTTAAATGTGTCCCAGAGATTCTGGTACATTGTGTATTCGTTCTTGTTGGCTTTGAAGAACATCTTTATTTCTACCTTCATTTCATTGTTTATCCAGTCAACAATCAAGAGCCAGTTGTTCAGTTTCCATGAAGCTGTGGGGTTCTGAGTTAGTTTCTGAACTCTGACTTCTAAATTGACTGCACTGTGTTCTGAGAGACTGTTTTATCAGAGACTAGGATTGTAAACTCTGGTTTTTTGTTTTGTTTTTGTTTTTTGTTTTTTGTTATTTTGCTTTCCATTTGCTCTTCAAACATTCCTTCATCCCTTTATTTTGAGCCTATATGTGTCTCTGCACATGGGATGGGTCTCCTGAATACAGCATACAAAAGAGTTTTGACTCATTATGCAATTTGCTAGTCTGTGTCTTTTAATTGGGGCATTTAGCCTATTTGCTTTTAAGGTTAGTAATGTTATGTGTGAATTTTATGATGCTAGCGGGTTATTTTGCTCATTAGTTGATGCAGTTTCTTCATAATGTCAATGGTCTTTACACTTTGGTACGTTTTTGCAGTGGCTGATGCCAGTTGTTCCTTTCCATGTTTAGTGCTTTCTTTGGGAGCTCTTATGAGGCAGGCATGGTGGTGACAAAATCTCTCAGCATTTGCTTGTCTGTAAGGGATATTATTTCTCCTTTGCTTATGAAGTTTAGTTTGGCTGGATATGAAATTCTGGGTTGAAAATTCTTTTAAGAATGTTGAACATTGGGGCCTGCCCTCTTCTGTCTTATAGGGTTTCTGTAGAGGGAGCAACTGTTAGTCTGATGGGTTTCCCTTTGTAGGCAGCCCAGCCTTTCTCTCCAGTTTCCCTTAACATTTTTGTCTTCATTTCAACCTTGGTGAATCTAATGATTATGTGTCTTTGGGTTGCTTTCCTCAAGGAGTATATTTGTGGTGTTCTCTGTATTTTCTAGAGTTGAATGTTGGCCCATATTGCTAGGTTGGGGAAGTTCTCCTGGATAATATCCTGAAGAATGTTCTCCAACTTGGTTCTATTCTCCAGGTCACTTTCAGGTACACCAGTCAAACATAGGTTTGGGGGTCTTTTCACATAGTCCCATATTTTTTGGAGGCTTTGTTCCTTTTCATTCTTTTTTATCTAATCTTGTCTTCACATTTTATTTTATTAAGTTGATCTTCAATGTCCGATATCCTTTCTTCCACTTAACAATTCGGCTATTGCTACTTGTGTATGCTTCACAAAGTTCTCGTGCTATGGTTTTCAGTTTCATCAGGTCATTTATGTTCTTCTCTAAGGCGATTATTCTAGTTAGTAATTCCTCTAACCTCTTTTTAAGGTTCTTAGCTTTTTTGCATTGGGCTAGAACATGCTTCTTTAGCTTGGAGAAGTTTGTTAATGTTCATCTTTTGAAGCCTACTTCTGTCAATTCATCAAACTCATTCTCCATCCGGTTTTGTTCCCTTGCTGGTGAGGGGTTGTGATCCTTTGGAGGCATTCTGGTTTTTGGAATTTTCGGCCCTTTCGCACTGTTTTTTTCTCATCTTTGTGGATTTATCTACCTTTGGTCTTTGATGTTGGTGAACTTTTGAATGGGTTTTTGTGTGGACTTTTTTTTGTTAATGTCAATGCTATTCCTTTCTGTTTGCTCATATTTCTTCTAACAAACAGTCAGGTCCCTCTGCTGCAAGTCTGCTGTAGTTTGCTGGAGGTACACCCCAGACCCTGTTTGCCTGGGTATCACTAGCAGAGGCTGCAGAACAGCAAAGATTGCTGCCTGTTCCTTCCTCTGGAAGCTTTATCTCAGAGGGGCACTCACAAGATACCAGCTGGAGCTCTCCTGTATGAGGCGTCTGTCAACCCCTGCTCAACTCCTGTTGGGAGGTGTCTCCCAGTCTGAAGGCAAGGAGATCAGGGACTCATTTAAGAAGGAAGTCTGTCCTTTAGCAGAGCTTGTGCACTTTGCTGGGAGATACACTGCTCTCTTCAGAGCTGGCAGGCAGGAAAATTTAAGTCTGCTGAAGCTGCACCCACAGCTGCCCCTTCCCCTAGATGTTCTGTCCTAGGGAGATGGGAATTTTATCTATAAGCCCTTGACTTGTGCTGATGCCTTTCTGTCAGAAATGCCCTGCCTAGAGAGGAGGAGAGAGGCAATCTGGTTACAGTGGCTTTGCCAAGCTGTGGTGGGCTCCACCCGGTTTGAACTTCCTGGCAGTTTTGTTTACACTGTGATGGGAAAAATGACTACCCAAGCCTCAGTAATGGTAGAGCCCCTCCCCTACCAAGCTCGAGCATCCTAGGTTGACTTCAGACTTCAATGCTGGCAGCAACAATTTCAAGCCAGTGGATCTTAGCTTGCTGTGCTTTGTGAGGGTGGGATTTGCTGAGGTAGACCACTTGGATCCCTGGCTTCAGCCCCCTTTCCAGGGGAGTGAACAGTTCTGCCTTGTTGGCATTCTAGCCACTGGGATATGAAAACAAACAAACAAACAAACAAACAAAAAACTTCCTGCAGCTAGCTCAGTGTCTACCCAAATGGCCACACAGTTTTATGTTTGAAACCCAGGGTCCTGGGGCCATAGGCACCTGAGGGAATCTCCTGGTCTGTGGATTGTGAAAACCATGGGAAAACCATAGTATCTGGGCTGGATAGCACTGTCCCTCATGGTTTCCCATGGCTAGGGAAGGGAGTTCCCCACCCCTTGTGCTTCCTGAGTGAGGCAGTGCCCCACCCTGCTTCGGCTTGCCCTCCGTGGGCTACACCCACTGTCTAACCAGTCTCAGTAAGATAAGCCAGATATCTCAGCTTGAAATGCATTAATCATGCACCTTCTGCATTGATCTCACTCAGAGTTGCAGACCAAAGCTGTTCCTATTCAACCATCTTCGTTTGAATCAACAACAAATATTTTGAAAGTAAAAATCAATTATAATTAAAACATGCTGAGCTCTACTTTAGGAAGTCTATTGTTTTCTTGAACCTGTTTAGAAATGAGAAATTTCCATATGGAGTTGTCATAGAAACAAGAAAACTTTTCTTTTTGTCTATTCTGGCTGCTGATATTACAGTAATGGATCCATATCACACATCTTTTATTTTCCACCAGTCATAAGTATATCAATTTCATTATCAAAGATTATAAGAATGCTATATCCCCCAAAATACCTAAATCTCAAGATGAAATATATTTAAAAGATGAACACATTGTACTTCATGAATAACAGAACCAATGAATAACCTGTGGACCTTCTATCTTTTCAGTAATATGAGAAATAGAAACATATAACATAAGAATATCTGTTTTAAAATAATCACAGAAATTCCAACGTTGGCATCTGAATTTGTTTGGGAAAAATTACTAATATAGATCATATTCACCATTGCAACTACAAAACATTAATAGTTCTTACTTTCTTGTGTTAGTTATCTGTGTGCTGCATACTGTTAATGATACAGGAATAGCCAAAGTACCCATCAAGAACTCTCCATCCAGAGGGGACCCCAAACTCATATATGATCAAGTCTCATTCAAGACCGAACCCAATAGGTGTCTGAAGAATAAACAACAAAAATGCAACATGACAAATATTAAGTATTGAGATGATTTTGCAGGGAGGCAATTCTTCTAGTTATGAGGAGAATATAGTTTTAATTGAAAGGTGGTAGGCAAATGATTCAGCCATTCCACTCCTAGGTATTTACTGAAAATAAATGAAATAAATGTCCATGAAAAGACTGGTACATGGATGTCCCTAGCAGCTTTGTTTACAATAGACAAAACTGTAAGCAACCCAAATGTTCACCAATGAATAAGTGGATAAGCAAATTATGATATATCTACAGAATGAAATACAACTTAGCAACCAGAAGAACTGATATATGTAATGATAATGATGAATCTCCAACTAAGAAGGAAGCCAGGCCTAAAAAGAACACATACTGTACAAGTCCATTTATATTAAATTTTAGGAAATGCAAACTAATCCACAGCAACAGAAAATAGATTAGTGGTTGTTTGAGAATGGAGGGAAAGAGGAATGACAAAGCAAATGGAGAAAACTGTTGAAGGTTAAACAATCTTTATTAACTATATTGGTTAACTAGGTTGTCAAAGGTTAACTTGGTTATCAAAGGTTATGTTGATTGTGCTGGTAGTTACACAAAATTATCCAAATTTAATACGTTATAAACTTTAAATAGTATGTCAGTTATGTATCAATAAAGCTGTGTTATAAAATTCATATTTTCTTTGTAAGGATCAATTCTCAAGGTGCTCTGGATTGCAGGCATGAGCCACCATGCCTGGCTTAAAATTTTTTGTTAATTTTTTGTGGGTCCATGGTATGTATATTTCTGGGGTACATCAGATATTTGATAAAGGCCTGCAATGTGTAATAATCACATCGTGTAAAATGGAGTATCCATCCCCTCAAGCATTTATCCTTTGTGTTACGAACAATCCAATTATACTGTCTTAGTTATTTTTAAATGTACAATTAAACTATTATTCACTATGGTAAAAAAAAAAACCAGATAATTTCACTTGGATTCCAGCAGTTCTATTGCTTTTTAAAAATTTCCTTAATTAAGGGATTATTCTTTGTGAATTATTACATAATTTCAGGTAGTATATTTTATTTTATCCAGCCAAGAGGAAAATTGTATTACTTACACTTTTCTGTATGCCATTGGTATTATAAAACAAGTCACCATTCAAGCATACTGTAGTAAAGTCATCTTCATCATTTTCTACTACTAAATAAAATACAGTTGAGCAAATTAGGATAAAAATAGAAGTTAATCAGTTTAGTCAATTTACTCTGGATTGTGTGAGAACAAGTTCTCACTAATCTTCGGATTATCACTGGTAATCAAGGTATGCTCAATAGATATGCCATGAAATGTCAAAAAAAAAAATAAAAAGAAGAAGAAGCTGGTAGGTAAATGTCTGGCAGAAAACAGGATTCAAGCAGTATGTTAGCAAGTTGGTAGGAAATAGATTAGTATACACATTTTTATCACAAAACATCTCGATTCCTTTTGAAATTATATTTTTATATTTTATTCTGTATATTGTCTCAAGTAAATCAATCTAAAACTTCCAGTGCAAGGAGTTAAAGTTTTATTTATGCTCAACTATCTATGACTAGCAGCAGTTTTCAAAGGGAGACACCTGGTTTTCCAAAATCTGGGGTTTACTGAGCAAATATGTAAACTCCCATTTTCTTCTCTTTCTAGTCCACTATTCTCCTGTCTTCACCTTTGTCTGTGGATAAAAATTATTTTTCCTTTTTGCAATCCATGCATCTGACCAATGTCCAATATCCAGAATTTACAAGGAACTTAAACACATTTACAAGAAGAAAACAAACAGCCATATTCAAAAGTGGGCAAAGGATATGAACAGACACTTCTCAAAAGAAGACATTTATGAACAAAAGCTCAACATCACTGATCATCAGAGAAATGTGAATCAAAACCATAATATGATATAATCCCATGCCAGTCAGAATGATGATGATTAAAAAGTCAGGAAACAATAGATGCTGGTAAGGCTGTGGAGAAATAGGAACGCTTTCACACTATTGATGGGAATGTAAGTTAGCGCAACCATTGTGGAAGACAGTTTGGTGATTCCTCAAAGAGCTAGAACCAGAAATATCATACAGCCTGGCAGTCCCATTACTGGGTATATACCCAAAGGAATATAAATCATTCTACTATAAAGGCACATGCACAAGTATGTGTATTGCAGCACTATTTACCATAGCAAAGACATGGAACCAAACCAAATGATAGACTGGATAAAGAAAATCAATAATAGACTGGATAAAGAAAACATGGTACTTATACATCATGGAATACTAAGCAGCCATAAAAAGAAATGAGATCATGTCCTTTTCTGGGACATGGATGAAGCTGGGAGCCATCATCCTCAGCAAAGTAACACAGGAACAGAAAACCAAACACCACATATTCTCACCCATAAGTGGGAATTGAACATTGAGAACACATAGACACAGAGAGGGGAACATCACACACCAGGGCCTGTAGGGGGTGGGGAGTGAGGAAAGGGAATTTAGAGGATGGGTTAACAGGTCCAGCAAACCTCCATGGCACACATATACCTACATAACAAACCTGCATGTTTTGTACATGTATCCCATTTTTGATGTTGTTGTTGCTGTTATTGTTGTTTTGGATTAAAAAAAAATCTTTTCCCCTTCATTCCTTATTTACTCTTCCACCATTCTGCTCCCCTGCCACAATTATTACCTTCCACATGACACATGTCTAACGTGATCCTTGAATATGCCATCAAGCCATCAAAATCAAAATGATTCCAATTTAAATTACATAAACAAAAATCCATCTGTGTAAACAAGTGTGTTTCTCCTTCTTGCAGGTGGGGATAGTATCTTTTTCATAGTTATATTTCCAATCCCATTGCCTAGTTACTCAATAAACCTTTGTTGAGTTCAGCTGACTGGCATTATTCATTATACAAAAGGATTTATTAACAGTGATGTTGTCTCTTCTAGTGAACTTATAATTTGTAAAAATGCATATGCTCACATTAAGAATAAAAGCTTTTACCCGTAATTCCTTTCACACCAATAATATATAAAAACTCATAAAATCTCATAGAAAAAATAAATAAATTTATTTAGTGTATTTTGTAGCACTCATTTTAAAGAACCACCAAGTTGTTATCGTGCGTGGTTGTGATTCATTCATTTGCAAGATGAGTGGTACTACACTGTATAATAAAGTAATCTATTTCACTTTTATAAAAATCTGTATCATTACCAGTTTTTGCCTGTTAGGATAAATGTTGCTGATAATATTTAGATCCATATAACCTGGTGAATGTAAAAACACACTTACACTTAGGAATTAAATCGGTGGGTCATGGAATAATTATCTTTAATTTTATTGGATAATTATCACATGGTTTTCCAGGATTGAACAAATTTAAACCCTCATTAACAACCTGTAATACTTATTGTCACTCCAAAGAGTCTTTAATATTTGGTTTTAGGTGACTTTAACCATACTTGCTGGCTGGGCATGGTGGCTAATGCTTGTAATCACAGCACTTTGGGAGATCAAGGTACACTAAAATAAAAAATCAAATAAAACCTTTAAAAAATATTGTCAATATAAAGTAAATACAATGCTAACATATTCTGATTCATTTTGAAGTTTCTCATAAGTTAATAAGGTTGCTAGCTTTTTAAGAATAACTTATCTTCTTGTGTCCACTCCATGGTAGCTGGGGCTACAGGCATGTGCCACCATGTTTGTATTGAAATAACTTTGTGTTTACCATTTGTATTTTTTATTTTATTTTTTTTGAGACAGAGTTTCGCTCTTGTTACCCAGGCTGGAGTGCAATGGCGCGATCTCAGCTCACCGCAACCTCCGTCTCCTGGGTTCAGGCAATTCTCCTGCCTCAGCCTCCTTAGTAGCTGGGATTACAGGCATGTGCCACCATGCCCAGCTAATTTTTT
>NW_016107415.1:4763256-4833931 GCF_001604975.1 Cebus imitator
ACCAGGATGGTCTCGATCTCTTGACCTCGTGATCCACCCGCCTCGGCCTCCCAAAGTGCTGGGATTACAGGCTTGAGCCACCGCACCCGCCCTTGTATTTTCTCTTACATGAAATTCCTGTTTAATTATTTTGTCTGTTTTACTATGGGGTTGATTGTCATTTGAGGATTTATTTGTGGAATTTCCTTCTGTATTCTATAAATGAGTGCTTTTCATTATATATGCCACAAATAATTTCCTTTTATCATAGTATGGCTTGCCTTTGCTTTTAATGTTGTGGTTTTTAAATATATGGTCTTAATTTTAATCAAATAAAATTCATAATATTTTTCTTTATGAAATGTTTTCTATGTTGAAATAAAGCATCCTTACTCCAAGTTTATAAAATAATCTATTCTGTCATCTACCAATACCTTAATTATTATGCCATTTATAATCCAGCTAGACTGAATTTTTGTGTATGGTTTAAGATAAGGGTAAAGTTATATTATTTTTCATCACATGTAAATACAATTGTATCCCAATAAGTTATTGAAAACTAAGAGAATATAGTGTCTTGTAATAATAAAAGAAGTGTGAAAATGGTGAAGAAGTCAATATATCAAATTATGTTGCTATGTAAGGTAACATGGAGACAGCATTTGTCATTTGTGGATGACATCATGAAAAGAAAAATATCTCTGAACTAAGAACAAAGATCATATTTGCAAAGCTAATTTCCTATATTTTCATTTCTCTGATATACCATAAATGTTATATATGTGATTATGGTATCAATGGTAGAAAACAAGGGCACTGATATTAAAAAAAAATAAAAAGAAGAAGACCATGAGACTTTTGGAGAGGCAACATAAGCTATATAAACTTTTGAAAAAATGTAATATTTTTACCTGAACATTAATTCATATTAGATACTCCTGAATCATCTGCAAGGACTAAAAGGTTAAGAAAGCTTTTTGCAAATCTGCAAACTAAAATGAGCAGTTGCCACTACTGTATATTACTTAAAGGCCTTGCTTACTAAAATGGGTGTGGGGAAAGGAGGCTCCAAACACTGGGTAAAAACCAATACCTATAATTACCACTTGATTGGTAAATGTACTGACAATTATATTTAGTCATTACATATTTTAAAGCTGTAAGGATCTATTGCTCATGTAATAAATTATTTGGCACTATTTCATTAGTACCTGTGACTGTAATACTATAAGAGTGAGAAAAATATTTTAGGATAAAGACAAGACATGTTAAACCAGTGGGAGAGAATACTATTTGAAGGCAACCCCTGGAAAGCAAATACAATGAAAAAAAAAAAAAAATCCTGAAGCTCAAGTTATTTTATGGCGCTTAGATTTAGCCAAAACCTGCAGGGAACTACTGACTTTGACCCAGTGATCTCTTGTGTTAAAATGCTGGCTGAAATGCAATACTGCTCAAACACCCACAGAGAAGTAATATTATTCCCATTTTTCATCCTTCTATTCAGCCCTGTGTTATGTATGACCTATGCAATTTCTCTGCTTGAAGATTTTCTGTAGCATGGTAGAAAACAATGTACTTAGCTAATCTTAGACATCTTGTTCACTCTCTTCCCTCCGTTATGAAATAATGCCCCCAAGAAACAACCTGTGAGCAATCAAATGGATGTATCTCTCCAGAGCTTCAGCTAGAGATCTGGGTTAAACAGATGTGGGAGCTACCAGCCCTTAAAAAGTAGTATAGCTTCTGATAAGCTCTTCCAGGCAGAATAGAGAGTAAGACTAGAGGTGAATTAAGAATACTACTCTGAACAGTTAATATTTTCTTTTAAGATTTTGGTAGGTTTTGAATTATTAGCCCACAATGGAGCTAGAGAACTAGAACAAAAAACAAGATAGTATGGTGTTAAAAAATAAAACATAGCAAATTGGTTTGAATATTCCATAAGAAGTCCAAGAAAATGAGAAGGCAAAGTGTGAAATTGGAATGAGAAGTTTCAAGGAGACAGTAGGATATAAGCCAGAAAACAATGAATAAAAATGTAACTGGGACAGTAGACATAAAGCAATGAGTAAAAACGTAGGAAATAGGAAAATATCAAGATAGGGAAGGTGAGAATGGCATCAAGGAAACAGGTTTACCCATCAACAGAAGTTATCTCATTGGGAGTATGTTGGTCTAGAAAAGAAGACACTCATCATGGAGAGAAATGAAAATGCGGATAGAGGTGATAAAAAGAGAAAATATAATTACAGCTCTCATTTTGACTTCAGAGGTTAGAAAAGATCATCGTCATAATAAAGCCCATTCCTACATTCTTTGCTACAATTCTTGCCATCTTATCCATAACCCAATTTAAGAATAGGTAGCATGTGAATGTTAAGATCAAGAATATCTCCTTTGCTCCATTGATTGGGTCATAAATAGAGATTAGCTTTTTCTCTTGGCTGATAATGAGCCTTATTCATCCTTTTGCTAATTCTATAGAGAAAAGTATTATGGTATATTATTGCACAACATATCCACAAAAAAATCCATAACATGTTAATTATTTCTAACTATAATAGGAACTATTTTCAAAGTGTCTTTTTCCACAGTTTAGGTTTGCTTGGGAGAGAAAAGATAGTAAAATAATTGATGAATACATTCTTAAATAGAAAAGCTTTATGTCTCTTACCAACTCAGTTTCTCAATATTATAACCACTTTACATTTACCTTTCCACTTTCTTCCAAAGTACTTGCTAACAAAATTTATATTTGCATTAGAAACATCCATTAGATCTTAAAATAAGCATAAGTTCAATCAAATATTTCATTAACTGGTAAATGAAGTTCAACGTTCTTTCATATGGTTCTTTCATATGGTAATGCTTTAATTAAGACAGAGTACTGAGATTAAAATTAAAATTGAACAAATCCTTGAGTTCTAGGTTAACCTATTTCAGTTAAGAAAGCCTAATAAATGTACCAAGACATTATGTTATCTCAACAGCAAACTAAGTTTGACACACACATTATTTCTGTGTTTTTGATTTGGCATCTCTATCGCTGCTAACTCATATATATTTCCTGCTTTTTAAAAGTGGATCTGGGCCCTTTAAATATTTTTTCTTTGCCATATGACACAATTCCAAGCTTTGCCAGTAGATGGTAATGGAAAGAATTTACAGGAACAAAAGGTTTTGTTTTCTGTCTTTGGTTTTCACTCACTGAATTCCTGCTGCGCATAGCAATCAGTAGCCATGCTACTGGCTGCTGGGGACACCATCTCTTGGGAAAACTTGCTGTAAGATGCCTCCAGTGAGACATCATGAACAACTTGCTACATATCCAAGAGGGTGGCTTTTGGAGTTTCACTGGTGTAGTACTCAAAGTCTTCTTTGTCATTCCTTAGGCTATGGCTATTTATTCTGCAACAAGATCTAGATCTCAGCTCTGAGGGGCTGAGTTAATTTCCTGTATTTTCATTTCCCTGACAAAAAGGGAAACAATCCCCATATTGTATGATTCTTATATCTGATATTCCTGTATTTTTTAAGTTATCTGTACTTATTACTAGTCAATCTCTTATGACTCCAATACCCTGTTATAATTAATTGTTCTTTATATTAAATTTCTTCTGTTCAAATTACTCTGTGGCTTCCCTCTCTTGTTTGCATCCAGATTCTCAGATTTTCCATGCTATAATTATATAAAGTCTGCTTTGAACTGAGCAGTTTCTTTAGAGATGATTTAGTGTCTCCTGAACAAAACCAGTCACATTGTCTTTATGTAGAGTGCACAGGTCTACAATCTGTTCTTCTTAGATAGATATGGAGTGTTTTAGGCTTCATTATTAGCTCTGGGCTTTACAGCCCATTTCAATCCATTACTGGCTCTTCATTCAGAGGTAATGGAAGCCAAAGGTTTTTCCTGAATTTTGACTCTGCTTTGCATAGTCTAGTACTGTACTAATGTAGTAATGGCTGCTTCCACCATTTAGATAAATACTGGTTTGTTTGTTTTTTTTTCCTTAAGAAAAGTGTTTAGTGAAATAAAATGGTAGAATAATTAATGGGCGAGAAACGTTAATTACCCTAAGTGGTAGCAATTTGGAAAATAACTGCCAAAAGAGAATTACCCAAATAAAATGAAAATAAATACTTATGAGTCATAATAGAAGAAGTGTTAGATAAAATTAAACAGCTGTGATTCTGTGTGGTTCAAATCTGTACTTACTACCCTGGTAATCAGCCATGCTAGTTAGACGGTCAGAGTAATGCTATTTCAAGACTGAGAAACTTCCTATTAGGCAAAGCAGATTAAAAGAAATTAAAAATTCTATACCTTGTTACACTCAAAACTTTATTAAAATCTCTCGAGTCACTAAGGCCAAGATAATACATGCCTGAAAATCAGTTATTTGCAAGGCAGCAATGTTCAAGAAAATTAGGATTACATTTTAAACAAATGCGAAATCTCACACAAATATCTGGAGTCAGTTTGTGAAAAAATAGGGATCAATTTTCCTTGAAAAAGATACATAAGATCATGAACCCAGAGTGACTTCCCTATTATTAGAGTCCATGATATTATTAAACAGAGACATGCTACCTATACAAAAAAGGTACAGTTACGAATAGGTCCTTATCCATTACATTGCTTAGATTCTCCATGTTCTTTTCTTATTTCTTGCTTGGTTGGTTTTTTTCTAATAGGATCTATCAAAGAGTAAAACTCTCATTAAGAGGATATTTACATTTCCCTTCTGCCAATTTCTCTCTGCGAGTTTAACATACAGGATATTGGCTAACTATGAGGCTTTGAGATGTTACAAACCTACCTTTGGATCCCAGCTCTGTAATTTCTTAGGTGTTTGAACTTGGTCAAATCACAAAACTTTTTTTTTTTTTTTTTTTTCAAATAGAATAAAACCTACCTCTAGTTTTTGTTGCACAGATTCAATCAGAATATTTGTAAAACCTTTAATTTATTTCACTTCTACACTTAATTCTACATCACAGAAACTCAACAAATGCCTTATATTAATGACCACTTGGTTTTGACATGCTTTGTGTGCATTTTGCCTTTTTGCAATATAAATTGACAAAATATATATGTTTAATGTTCCTATCTAGTATAATAAGGATTTCCTACATTATCTCATTTTTTTGACAAATGCATTTTGCATCATCCATTTTAGTTTTAATGTTGCTGTACTATTTTGCTTTCATTATCATGTAAAGCATGACATTAGGTAATTTTCTTTTGTATTACTCCTATTGCGAGTTCTTTTCAAAATAATTTTTATTACAACAGATCTGTTTGGCTCCAATTTAGTTACTTTGTTTTATGCTTTTTTTTAAACTAACATGCTTCTATCTGTTAAGTTTTTACATTCTATTCTTTTTTCAATTTAATGAGGTGTTTTTATTATATTTCCTCTTGTGATTTAAAAGTAATACTTTCTATCTTAAGGACCTATTATACTTAGAAGAAAATTATTTAAATCTTCTGTTCTCTAAATATTATTTATTAGTAAAACTGTACCTAGAATAAGAAATAGTAAAAAAATAGCAACATTTTTTTCTTCTCATCCTTGCTTACCACCCTACACACATCTGAACAGAAATACACATACATTTAACATAAGTTAAACTCAAACCTTTGCTAAAATATTGTATTATCAAAGCTATATTCTAGGTGATTTTTGTCTTATTGTATTTCTTGGCACAGCAATGCGAATATTTGAAAAAAAAAATGTGATCCCTATGCACGTACTGTATTTGTTACACAAAAACCTTTCCATTAACCACTTTGCAAATTGATCTCTAAAATCCCATGAACGCAAAAAGTGTAACAGTCTAGAATATAACATTCAATTTATTAAAATCACCTTGCAATGAAAGCCTAGTTACAGCTGCTTGTATTCTGATTTGTATAATCTATTTGGACAATTATAAACTATTAACACATTTATAAATTGAATATTAGTATATTTCCCATTACTGCCCCTCTAACATTAGTTATTTGACAGTACTTTTGTTGGAATTAGACGACACATTCCTAATCGAACAATAGAATGAGTAGCTATACACCATCTTTGCATATTGTAGTGGACCTAATTTCAAAGATGTTCTACTACAAAAATCAAAACAATTTATCTGTCACATAGAGGGATCTGGACAAATGTGTGGAAGCTATTAGTGATGGTTGGATTTAAAGTTATAGCATTTGGTGAAATCACACTTCAGGGTAAATTAAGAAAAATAATTTAACAGAATTGTAAGTAGATACTTGAGGGATACACACTTTTAGAGATTACAGACAAGTCGAATATGAATTAATCAGAGAGTTAATGCCATATGATGTCACAGAAACCAGAGACCAGCACTTCAATATAGCAGAATTCAATGAGTTAACAGAGTGCTTAGAAAAAAAAAAATAGAACTGAGAAAAAGGGTATTCTGATTATCCTACTGAGTCAATTCTCTAAAGAGTTAAGGTATAACTTTGGTAAACTCATGTTGGCAATGGGTATAGATTACATACTTTGAGCTTTTGGTATTATAGGAAAGAAGAAAAACTTATGGATTGCTTGAAATAGCACTTGACTTACTAAGTTCTTTTATGAAGCCATGGAGATTCCAGAATACTTAAAGATTTCTGCTAAGGAATATATGCAAGTTGTAAAGAAATTTGGAATAACAAAAAAAAATTATTTAAAACCACCAATGGTATACTATCTATTCTTTATTAATCTTCTAGGTTATTTGATTCTAGAACTTTATTGCTTTTGTGCAATAAATATGACTACTTTGCACATTATGGATATTAATAACTGAAAACATATACAATTATTATTGTGTAGACATAAAAATAATTTATTTCCAGTGGAGGTTCAATTAACTTTCCTTCCTCAATGTAAAAGAATAAAATTTTGCCTTAATTTGCACATTCATTTTACTATTTCTGATTGAAAAATGTGATTTTGTTTAGGCTGTACATTGAATTGGTTGTAACCTCATTAATAGTAAGTCAAATGAAATATTTAATACATGTTTATTTTATATCTGCCTGTCTCATAATTTTATGTTTGATTATTTAATAAAATGGAAAAGCAAATAATAATACTAAGGAAAATGGTTATTAAGAGCTACTCACTATTATAGACAAACATACTCCCTTAATTCCAAACTAGATCCCCTCCCACTGAATTTCTGTCATCTGGTGAATTTTAATGCAATTGTTCCAAGCCATTTTTCTCCATATTTTTCCCTTGAGATCTAGAATCCACTCTAAAAAAGCTAGATTATTTTTCTTTGTACCGAATCCTCAAATTGGAACATCAAAAACTGACAGGGTTATAAATGTTTCCAAGCATAAAACACAGGCAGCCTAATGATGTAGTAGGCAAGAAAGATAATGTGTAGATGAAAATAAGATTTACATATATTCTTATTGTGATAATTTAATCAAAGTAAATAACTATCACCCCTAAAATGGAGCCTAAGAAGGGGCTATGTTAAAATTGTTTTGGCTAAATCATCACTCAAAATTTTTTGAAATGAGAAAGTTGTGTGAGGTCAGCAAAATATTGTTTTTGATTTAAATATTGTTATGTTATTCCTCCTATCTATGAATGATTCTGGTTCCTTTAAATGTAGAAGTTATAGGACTATAACCCTATTTTGATTCTGTAAGTTACTTTTCAGATAGTAACAGATTGTTAGAAACAATATCATATAAAGCATGATAGAATTAATTACATGATATCTTCTCCTCATTTCCTTCAGAAGTCTGTATTGCCTGTCTAAAGTGCCATTCATTATTTTATGAAAGTTGAAGAAAAATTCAAAATGTTTTATTATTCATTCTGATATGTGAATATGAAATACGCTTTATCTGTCTCATTTTTTGTTAAATTGAAATCTTAAGGGGAAATATTCTCTAATACTTTTGAAATGAGAGTGTTACACAGAGAAGTAGGAAAAGATACATCATGAACAGAAACTAAAACATTTTGTTATATTTAAAAAGACTCAATGAAAGTTAAATACTATGCATATGCTCTAATAATATAGCCAATGGCTTCTTTAATTTCAATTTAAAAATATGAATATATACATATTGTGCACTAGCACTTTCACAAGTGCCATATACTAAGCATGATAGTGGAAACTACAATATGTACAGATGAACTAAAGTAGAAGCCATACTATAGCAAAGTAGCTATGGAAATAAGGCACACATTGTTATACTGTATTTCACTTTATTGCACTTCGCAGATACTGCATTTATTCAAAGGCTTATTGTAACCCTGCGTCAAGCAAGTCTACCAGTGCCAATTTTCCAATAGCATGTGCTCACTCTGTGTCTGTTTCCCATTTTGTTAATTCTTGTAACATTTTAAACTTCTTCATTATTATATCAGTTATAATGATTTGTGATCAGAAATCTTTGATGTTACTATTGTAATTATTTTGGGATGCCATGGACTGTGCTCATATAAAAAGGTGAGTTTAATCAATCAATGTCCTTTCTGTTCTCATTGCTCTGATAACCAGACATTCCTCCATCTCTCCCCTTCTCAGGTCCTCTTATTTTGTGAGACACAACAATATTGAATTAAGCCAAGTAACAACCTTAAAATGGCCTCTAAATGTTCAAATAAAAGTCACACATGTCTCATTTCAAATCAAAAGCTACAAATGATTAAGCTTCATGAGGAAGGCATGTCAAAACCCCAGATAGGCCAAAAACTGGGCCTCTTGTGCCAAATAGCCAAATTGTGAATGTAAAGGAAAAGTTATTGACAAAAATGTAAAGTGCTACTCCAGGGAATGAATAAGTAAGAATGTGAAACACACTTATTACTGATATGGAGAAAGTTTGAGTGGCTGGATAAAAAATCAAACCAGCCACATCACTGCCTTAAGCCACAGTCTAATCCAGAGAAAGCTCTTTTTTTTTTTTAAATTTATTTTATTGCATTTTAGGTTTTGGGGTACATGTGAAGGACATGCAAGATTGTTGCACAGGTACACACGTGGCAGCGTGATTTGCTGCCTTCCTCCCCATCACCCATATTTGGCATTTCTCCCTATGGTATCTCTCCCCAACTCCCCATCCCCCACTGCCCCTCCCCTATTTCCCCCGACAGACCCCAGTGTGTAGTGCTCCCCTCCCTGTGTCCATGTGTTCTCATTGTTCAACACCCGCCTATGAGTGAGAACATGCGGTGTTTGACCTTCTGCTCTTCTGTCAGTTTGCTGAGAATGATGGTTTCCAGGTTCATCCCTGCCCCTACAAAGACACGAACTCATCGTTTTTGATGGCTGCATAATATTCCATGGTGTATATGTGCCACATTTTCCCTGTCCAGTCTATCATCGATGGGCATTTGGGTTGGTTCCAGGTCTTTGCTATTGTAAACAGTGATCTCTCTCTCTCATTCTATGAAGGCTGAGAAGTGAGGAAGCTGCCGAAGAAATGTCTGCAGCTAACAGAAGTTGGTTCATGAGGTTTAAGGAAAAAGCCATTTCCATAATATAAAAGTGCAAGGTAAAATAGCAAGTGCTGATGCAGAAACTGCAACAAGTTAACCAGAAGCTTTAGCTAAAATTGTTGATGAAGGTACCTACACTAAATAAAAGATTTTCAATGTAGACAAAACCATTTTGGACTTCCATAGCTAATCTCTGGCTTTGAAGCTTCAAAGAACAGACAAATTCTCTTGTTAGGGGCCAATGTGTCTGGTGACTTGAAATCAATGCTCATTTTTCATTAAGAAATCATAGGGCTATTATGAATTATGCCAAATCTACTATACCTGTGCTCTATAAATGGAACAAAAAGCCTGGGTAACAGCTAGCTCATCTGTTTACAGTATGATTTACTAAATATTTAAAACTCACTGTTAAGATCAACTGCTCAGGAAAAGAAAAAGAAATTTCTTTCAAAATACGGCTGTTCATTGACAGTGGACCTGGTCACCCAAAAGCTCTGATGAAGATGTACAAAAGGATGAACACTGTTTTCATGCCTGCTAAGAAATCCATACTTCAACCCATGAATAAAGGAGTCATTGACTTTCAAGTCTTATTTAGAAAATACACTTTGTAAAAATATAGCTGCCCTAGAAAGTGATCCCTCTGATGGATCTGGGCAAATAAATTGAAAACCTTCTGGAATGGATTTACCATTCTAGATATCATTAAGAACACTTGTGATTCATAGAAGGAGGTCAAAATATCAATATTCACAGGAGTTTGGAAGAAGTTGATTCCAGCCCTCATAGATGACTTTGAAGGATTTAATACTTCAGTGGAGGAAGTAACTGCAGATATGTTGGGAACAGCATGAGAACTAGAATTAGAAGTAGAGACTGAAGATGTGTCCGAATTGCTGAAATCTCATGATAAAATTCTTGAATGGATGAGGAATTACTTTTTATAGATAAGCAAAGAAAGTGGTTTCCTGAGATGGAATCTATGTCTGGTGAAGAAGTTCTGAATTTTGTTGAGATAACAACCAAGAATTTAGAGTATTATATAAACTTAGTCAATAAAGCAGCAGTAGGGTTTGATAGGACTGACTCAAATTTTGAAGGAAGTTCTATTATGGGCAAAATGTTATCAAACAACACTGAATGCCACAGAGAAATCTTCTGTGAAAGGAAGAGGCAATTCATGTGGCAAACTTTATTCTTGTCTTATTTCAATAAATTTCCACAGCCATTCCTATTTTTAGCAACCACCATTCTGATGAGTCAGCAGCCAACAATATTGAGGCAGGACTGTCCACCAGCAAAGAGATTAGGACTTGCCAGGTGTGGCAGCACACGCCTGTAGTCCCAGCTACTCAGGAGGCTGAGGCAGGAAAATCAATTGAGCCCAGGGGTCTTGTGCTGTGGTGCTCTTCCTATCAGGTGTCTGCACTAAGTTCAGCATCAGTATGGTGACATTCTGGGAGTAGGGGACTAATTGACTAAGGAGGGATTAAATAGCTCAGGAAATAAACAGAGTAGGTCAAATCTCCCATGCTGATCAGTAGTGGGACTGTTTCTGTGAAAAGCCACTATACTCAAGGGGCAGCATAGTGACACCCCATATCTAAAAATGTATTTTTTAATAAAACAAAATTTTTTAAATGATTATGACTAGATGAAAGCTCAGATGATTGTCAGCATTTTCAGCTAACATGTTAATTAAGGTACTTACATTGTCTTTTCTACATAACAGTATACTTAAGAGACTAGCAGATAGTGTAAACATAACTTTACTATGCACTGAGAAACCAAAACATTGAGTAACACATTATTGTGATATTAACTTTTATTATGGTGGTCTGGAATCAAACCTGCAATATATCTAAGGTATGCCTATATGGTGCATATAATTCTACAAAAAATAAAATTTGAAAAATTGTTTTCTGTGTCCAAAAACGTTTGTATATTCATGTTATAAAAATCAATCAAGCTTAGTATTTATTAATGTAGAATATTTGAAAAGTTTCTGCACATCCTCCTAAACAATGATAGAAGCTCAGTGATTCCCCTAGTGACCATTATGGATGGCATGTTATAAACAGGAAGATGAGAAAAATCCAAACATAAATTAGGAGAAAACCTGATGTTGTCAGAGAACAACTTCAGAAGGAGTGACCAAGTGAGAAAAACTGAAAATATAATTGGTTGTGACCAGACATTAGAAAGTTTAAAATTAAGAATTCAGGGATGTTAGAACCCACATTAACTTCCATTACCTCCATTAAACTTCTATCAATACCTTGATACAAAACTGAAGTCTTATATTTCTTCATTTGACACAAATCAAATGGAAAAACATTCCATTCTCATAGATTGAAAGAATCAGAATGTCACTAAAATGGCTATGCTGCACAGAGCAATCTGGAGATTCAATGCTGTTACTGTCAATTTACCAATATCATTTCTCAAAGTATTAGAAAAAAAATTCTAAAATTCATATGGAAGGACTGAAGAATCCAAATAGGCAAAGCAATCCTAAGCAAAAGAAGGAAGCTGAAGGCATCACATTATCTGATTTCAAACGATACTGGAAAGCTACAGTAACCAAAACAGCATGGTACCAGTACAGAAATCGATCAATGGAAAAAAATGGAGAACCCAAAAATAAAGCTTTATATCTACAGTTATCTGATCTTCAACAGAGTTGACAAGAAACTAAGCAATGGGTAAATAACTCTCTATTCAATGAATGGTGCTGAGATAGATGGCCAGCCATGTGCAAAGGAATAAAACTGGACGTCTACTTTTCTCTATATAGAGAAATTAACTCCAGATAGATTGAAGGTTTAAATGTGATACCTCAAACAGTAAGAATCCTGTAACAAAACTCAGGAAATGCCATTCTGGACATCAGTCTTAGGAAAGAATTATGGCCAAGGCCTCAAAAGCAATTGCAACAAAACAAAAAATTGACAAGTGAGGCCTAATTAAACTAAAGAACTTCTGCTTAGCAAAAGAAACTATCAAAAGAATAAACAGACAACCTAAGAAAGGGAGAAAATATTAAAACTATGCATCTGACAGAGGTTTAAGATCAAGATTCTATAATGTACTTGCACACCTTAACAAGCAAAAAGCAACCCCATTAAAAAGTGGACAAAAGACATGAACAGACACTTCTCAAAAGAAGACATACAAATGGCCAAAACTATATGAAAAAAATGCTCAACATCACTAATTCTCAGAGAAATGCAAATCAAAACCACAATGAGAAGCCATGTCACATCAGTCAGAATGGCTACCATTAAAATATCAAAAAGCAATAGAGACTAGGGAGGCTTCAGAGAAAGGGAGATGCTTATGAACTGTTGGTAGGAATGTAAATTAGTCCAGCCACTGTGGAAAGGAGTTTGAAGATTTCTCAAAGTACTTAAAACAGAACTACCATTCGACCCAGCAATCCTATTACTGGTATATACCCAAAGGAAAATAAATCGTTCTACCAAAAAGACATATGCACTCATATGTTCATTACAGCACTCTTAACAAAGGCAAAGACATGGAATCAACCTAGGTGCCCATCAATGGTAGACTGGATAAAGCAAATGTAATACATTTACACTGTGGAATACTATGCAGCCATAAAAAAGGAAATCATGTTCTTTGTCATTATCCTATGCAAACTAACACAGGAATGGAAAACTTAATATCACATGTTCTCACAAGTGGGAGCTAAGCATTGTTTACACATGAACATAAAGATAAGCACAATAGACAACAAGGACTACTAAATGGGGGAAAACAAAGAAGGAGAAAAGTACTGAAAAACTACCTATTGGGTACTATGCTAACAATCTGGGTGAGGATCATTCATAGCTCAAACCTCAGCATCAAACAATATGCTCATGTAACAAACTTGTACGTGCACCCCCGAATCTAAACTAAAAACTGAAATTATTTTTAAAAATTAAAAATAAATTTATAAAAGTCTTATATTTCTATTGTTTTAATTGGCCATGTTTTTTAATTTAGCCTAATTTGTATTTATTTCTGTCTTCTATATTTTACTCTTATTTACAGAAAGTGTATAGTTGAGAATATAAGCTCTGGTTTGAACAGGCATATATTCAAATCTAAGCCCAATCACTATCTAACTCTTAAACTTTCTCAGCTATCAAATAGAGCATTTGGATATTTATTGTCTTGAGCTAAATGTCTCGAGTTCTATTTTTAATATGTCTGTCATATTTTATTTATGCACTTATTTACTTATCTATTTTCTAGAGATAAGGTCTTGTTACTTTTTCCCAGTCTGGTTTTAAGCTCCTGAAATCCAAGAATTCTCCCACTTCAGCTTCCCAAGAGGCTGGGATTGCCAGTATGCACCACCGCACCCAGCTAAAGTCTTTTTTAAAAATGTCAGTGTTCCTTTTGTTTTAGAAAACAGGGTCTCACTTTGTCACCCAGGCTGGAGCGCAGTTGTGCTGTCTTGGCTTACTGCAGCCTAGCCCTCCTGGGCTTAAGCAAGCCACCAACCTCAGCCCCCCACCACAGACACCCAGGTAGGTGGGACTACAGGTACATGCCACCAAGCCTGGATAATTTCTGCATTTTTTATAGAGACAATGTCTCATCATGTTGCCCAGGCTGGTCTCAAAGGATCTTCTTTCCTTGGCCTCTCAAAGTGCTGGGAGTATAAGAGTGAGCCACTGCACCTGGCGTGTTTTCTTGAACTCTAAATTAGAGTTTAAATTAAACAGTTAAATTAAATTAACTGTCATAAGACTGCAGTTTGAAAAATGTTTAAGAAATACTCAGTTCCCAAATTAAATTTTAAAAGCCAAGAAATCTTTCATTTTCTATTTCATTAATATTGGTTATGAAAGTATTGAACAAGTATTTATAGAAAGTGCTTTTTAGGTTTATTAGACCTATTCTGTCACTGAGGCTGCCTCATGCATATACAGCCTTAAATAATTATTTAAATGTAATCTGAGCATGAAACAAGTATCTCAAAACAGCTGTTTAAAAAATATGCATATAACAGTGGCAAATCTTCACATGACAGTTCTTTTATGATTAATTACAGGTAACTAAAACATAATATTAAAATATCATCTGTCCTGTGTTGGATGAGCACTGACTTCTTTTGTGTGTGATAGAATACAACAACATTCTGCATACCTGGAATCCAATTCCAGTTTTGCAATTTGTTGGAAGTACGACTTAATTCTTTTTAGTTAAACTTGCTGGGATTCAATTTTCTCATCTGAATTGTGATTAATGGAACTTCCCCCACCTCCCCAATCTGAATTTGATATTGAATAAAATAATTAACATGAAGTATTATTACAAAAATTAAACTGTTGTTAATATGAATTCATATACAAGGTTTTTAAATGCATGTATAGAAAGTTTGATCTAGGCTTAAGCTAAAGAAATACAGAGTAAATAAAAACAGGTGGACAACCAGCATGCTCAGTGGAGAGCATAAGGTATATGATTGCTATTTATATTCTTTTTATAGAAGTGACTTCTTTTAGAGCATTATTTCTTAAATAATGGGAGTTTCTATATGTGACCATTAAAACTATTGTATAATTGTGGTCATAGTAGGATAGGTTATAGGTTTCTAATTTCCTTCTTAATAAGAGCCGCACACAGAGATATTGAGATCATTATTAGTAATACAATATCCAAAATACTTTTGAATGAAGAACTAAAAAGAACATATGAAAAAAGAGAGAGATATTATACTCAAGTGGATTGACTAGATATCTGACTTCTACATATGGTAATATTTTAAGGATATACCAATAAATATCTCCATGTGATTCTTTAATTTTTAGGTAAAAGCACACTTATCTAGGAAAATGCTAAAAAAGAATTGGAATGAGGATTTGTTCAGCAGATAGTAAAATGTTTTAGAGCTGCTGTGTATGTTTCAGTGTTGCTTCTACAAGAATAAAACAAACAAAAAGTCTAAATACAACATACACAGTTAATTAGGCACACAAAAACTTACGTATTTATATAACAGCATGGAACAACATAAACACGCAAATTAAAAAGTTAAAAAATCAAAGGAAAATACAAGAAGCAAAGATAAGGTAATACCACTATAGTAAGAAACCAGCAAACTAAATAAAAATGAGAAAATTAGACTATTATAACATAAAAACAAAAATATCTTAAATCAACATAATGGTAAGAAAATTAAAACACAAATGATAAACTAAAAAACATGTTTGTGACAAATTTGACTGTAAATTATCTTCTATATATATTATAATATATTCTTCCATATTTTTATAACATTTTAAAAAATTAAAATTTACTTTAAAAAATTTTATTGTGATAAAAACTTTTAAAAAATGACAAAGGGGTTATCACTGCTGATCCCACAGAAATACAAACTGCCATCAGAGAATATCATAAACACTTCTAAGCAAATAAACTAGAAAATCTAGAAAAAATGAATAAATTCCTGGACCCATACACCCTCCCAAGTCTAAACCAGGAAGGAGCCAAATCCCTGAATAGATCAATAACAAGTTCTGAAATTGAGGCAGTAATTAATAGCCTACCAACCTAAAAAAGTCCAGGACCAGATGGATTCACAGCCGAATTCTATCAGAGGTACAAAGAGCTGGTACCATTCCTTCTGAAACTATTCCAAAAAATAGAAAAAGTGGGATGCCTCCCTAATTCATTTTATGAGGCCAGAATCATCCTGATAGCAAAACCTGGCAGAGACATAACAAAAAAAGAAAATTTCAGGCCAATATCTCTGACGAACATCGATGCGAAAATCAATGAGGCCAGCATCATCCTGATACCAAACTTGGCAGAGACATAACACAAAAAGAAAGTTTCAGGCCAATATCCCTCATGAACATCAATGCAAAATCCTCAATAAAATACTGGCAAACCTAATCCAGCAGCAGATCCAAAGCTTATCTACCATAATCAACTTGGCTTCATCCCTGGGATGCAAGGCAGGTTCAACACATGCAAATCAATAAACGTAATCCATCATATAAACAGAACCAATAGCAAAACCACATGATTATCCCAATAGATGCAGAAAAGGCCTTCAATAAAATTCAACACCGCTTCATGCTAAAAACTCTCAATAAACTAGGTATTGATGGAACATATCTCAAAATAATAAAAGCTATTTATGACAAACCCACAGGCAATATTACACTGAATGGGCAAAAATTGGAAGCGTTCCCTTTAAAAACTGGCACCAGACAAGGATGCCCTCTGTCACCACTCCTATTCAATGTAGTATTAGAAATTCTCACCAGGGCAATCAAGCAAGAGAAAGAAATTAAGGGTATTCACCTAGGAAGAGAGGAAGTCAAATTGTCTCTGTTTACAGATAACATGATTATATATTTAGAAAACCCCATCGTCTCAGCCCAAAATCCCCTTAAGCTGATAAACAACTTCAGCTAAGTCTCAGGATACAAAATCAACATGCAAAAATCACAAGCATTCCTATACACCAATAATAGACAAACAGAGACTCAAGTCATGAGTGAAGTCCCATTCACAATTGCTACAAAGGGAATAAAATACCTAGGAATACAACTTACGAGGGATGTGAAGCACTTCTTCAAGGAGAACTACAAACCACTTCCCAAAGAAATGAGAGAGGAAACAAACAAATGGAAACACATTCCATGATCATGAATAGGAAGAATCAATATCATGAATATGGATGACCATACTGCCCAAAGTAATTTATAGATTCAATGTGATCTACATCAAGCTACCACTGACTTTCTTCACAGAATTAGGAAAAACTACTTTAAATTTCACATGGGAACCCCCACCCTCCCCCAAAAAAACCTGCATAGCCAAGAAAATCCTAAGCAAAAAGAACAGAGCTGGAGGCATCATTCTACCTGACTTCAAACTATACTAAAAGGCTACAGTAACCAAAACAGCATACTGGTACCTAAACAGATATATAGACCAATGGAACAGAACAGAAGCCTCAGAAATAACGCCACACATCTATAAACATCTGATCTTTGACAAACCTGACAAAAGCAAGCAATGGGGAAAGGATTCCCTATTTAATAAATGGTGCTGGGAAAACTGGCTAGCCAGATGCAGAAAACTGAAACTGGGACCCTTCCTAACACCTTATACAAAAATTAACTCAAAACGGATTAAAGTCTTAAACATAAGACCTAAAACCATAAAAACTCTAGAAGAAAGCCTAGGCAATACTATTCAGGACAAAGGCATGGGCAAAGACTTCATGACTGAAACACCAAAAGCAATGGCAACAAAAGCCAAAATTGACAAATGGGATCTAATTAAAACTAAAGCGCTTCTGCACAACAAAGGAAACTGTCATCAGAGGGGACAGGCAAAAATGGGAGAAAATGTTTGCTATTTATCCATCTGACAAAGGGCTAATATACAGAATCTACAAAAAGTTAAACAAATTTACAGGAAAAGAAACAAACAACCCATCACAAAGTGGACAAAGGATATGAACAGACACTTCTCAAAAGAAGATATTTATGCAGCCAACAAACGTGAAAAAAAGCTCATCATCATTGATCCTTAGAGAAATGCAAACAAAACCACGAGACCACATTACACAAATGCAAAACAAAAACCACATGTCTCAAGCCATTCAGAATGGTGATCATTAAAAAGTCAGGAAACAGTAGATGCTGGAGAGGATGTGGAGAAATAGGAACGCTTTTCCATTGCTGGTGGGAGTGGAAATTAGTTCAACCACTGTGGAAGAGAGTGTGGTGATACCTCAAGAATCTAGAACCAGAAATACCATTTGATAGAGCAATCCCATTACTGGGTATATACACAAAGAATGATTCATTCTATAAAGACACCCACACACATATGTTTATTGTGGCACAGTTCACAATGTAAAGACATGAAACCAACCCAAATGCCCATCATTGATAGGCTGGATAAAGAAAATGTGACACACATATACCATGAAATACTATGCAGCCACAAAAATGGATGAGTTCATGTCTTTTGCAGGGACATGGATGAAGCTAGAATCCATCATTCTCAGCAAACTAACACAAGAGCAGAAAACGAAACACATGTTCTCACTCGTAAGTGGGAGTTGAACAATGAGAACACATGGACACAGGGAGGTGAACATCACACACTGGGGCCTGTTAGGGGATGGGGAACTAGGGGAGGGATAGCATTAGGAGAAATACTTAATATGGATAAGGAGTTAATGGTTGCAGCAAACCTCCATGGCATGTGCATAATTATGTAACAAACCTGCATGTTCTGCACATGTACCCCAGAACATAAAGTATAATTAAAAAAAAAAAGAACATTTAACAAAAGATCTGCTTTCTTAACAAATGTTTAAGTGTACAACACGGTATTGTTAACTCTGGACACAATGTTGTACCTCAAATCTCTAGAATTTACTCATCTTGCATAACTAAACTGCCTGTTAAACAGGAGTTCTTCATTTCTCTATCCCTGCAGCCCATGGTAAGCACTATTCTATTATCTATTTCCATGAGTTTGACTATGTTAGACATCTAGCATAAGGAATTATTCAGTATTTGTACTTCTATGACTAGCTTAGTGTCCTACAAATTCATTCATCTTGTCTCATGTGACAGAATTTCCTTCTTTTTCAAGGCTGAATTGTATTCAGTTGTGTGTATAATACACCAAACTTTCTCCATTCACCTGTTGATAGACATTTAGTTTGTTTCCATATCTTGGCTATTTTGAGTAATTCTGCAATGAACATGAGAGTGCGCATACCTCCTTGAGATGCTGATTTCAGCTTTTTTGGATAAATATCTAGAAGGAGAATTGCTGGATTACATTTTAGATCTATTTCTAATTTTTTTAGGAACCTTCATACTGTTTTCCATAAAGCCTGCCTCATTTTACATTCCTGATGATAAGTTACAAAGGTTCCAATTTCTCCACATCCTTGCCAACACTGGTTACGTTTTGGCTTTTTTAATAATAGTTATCCTAACTAGTGTGAGGTGATACATTATTGGTTTTGATTTGAATTTCTCCAATGATCAGTGATATTCTGTATCTTTTCATATAACTGTTGGCCATATTTATGTCTTCTTTAGATAACTGTCTACTTATTCGCCCATTTGTAAATCAGGATACTGATAGGTTGTTTGTTTTTGCTATTCAGTTGTAGGAGGTCCTTGTATAGCAGCTTGGATACTAATCCCTCATGAAAAATTTGGTAAACTTTCTTCAGCAAAAGTCAGGTTTCTTCAGCATAAGTGAAGGTAGGAACAATATAAACAGACAATTTAATTAATTTTTTAAGGGAGAAAAAGGATAAAAAGAAAGATTAAGGGAAAGAAAAGAAGACAAGCGGCCAGTCACTGATAAAGATAAAAATTTATCTTTATCAATAAATAAAATGCATGCAAATTTTGAAAATGACATTTTATCTTTGTCAGTTTAGAAGTAATTATCTATGTAGGAATAAGGGATAGCAATAAACATTGTCATTTTCTGTTTGAGAGACCATATTATTACAAGGTTTCAGGGAGAGATGCAATTTGGAAATATGTTGAACACATTTATAAGAGAGGTGAAAGTGATCCAGTAATTCTGATGCAAAGAATTTTAGTCTTCAGTTACTAATCAGAGATCTATAATGTATCAGTGCTGTATATGAGTATTTGTTCAGGTTTTGTTTGTAACACATAAAAATAGATAGCAAACTAAATAATGTGTAAGAAGTTGCATAATTCTTGATACAGCCATAGGTTGAAGATATATCAGAAAAAATAATATCTATATACAAAAATGTAAAATAATGTTGACAGAGAAAGTTGTAAGTAAGGGTATCAGAGTCACTTTTTCAAATATGTCACAGTAAAATTGACTTGCAGTCACTAAGATAGGGTAGAAAAACAATTTACGTGTAAGTAAATTGTAATGAACTGCTATGAAGCAGTGTGAATTAAAATTGTTGCTGTATATTATTTATAAATCAACAATAGAAAACTAACTATATTGTTGTTCATGCATAATTTAATGTAATATTTAACTGGAGATCCATTGATGTTTATATTAACCCTTTATTTCTATGATAGGTTTTTCTATTGATAATTAAAATTCTTGATTTACATAGAATTTCAGAATGCGACATGACTCAATAAAAGAAAAATATCCCAGGCAAGAAGAAATCAGCTGATGGAAATTTCATATGTAATTCATCCATCTGAGATGAGTTACCATCGCTAAAAATAAACCTAGCCTGTCTGCTGTTGGTCTTGCAGTCTTGGAACCATTTATGATTGCAACATTTCCCTTTACCAAATGAGGCTAATAATAATCATTATGACATAATTCATGCAGCTACAGTACTTTACAGACAAATGTAGAAACAGGATTATTATCTATTATTGTCACAAAACTCCTGTGAGGCAGGCAAGTTGACAATGCTATCCCCAGTTTGCAGATGAAATCCATGAGACTCAGATGCATAATCAACATCCTAACATCACACTGATAGTAAATGGTAGAAATGGTACCCTCTCTTTTTTCTAGCCCTGACTCCATTAAACACATTTGTTGAGGATCAGTATATGAGAATTCCTAATTTTCTCCTGTATAAAGCAAATCAATGAGTAAAAATATTTTTGTGCATACTTGGGTGTGTGTGCTTTTATGTATGTGTATGTATAGGCTAAGTTGCCATGAAGTGGTTTTAATATAACTTAATTCACAAATTTTAATGACTATAGAAATCACTTGGAGATAATGTTACAATTAGTATTCTGTCCAGGGAATGAATGAAGAATGTGATTTCCATTTCTAACAAGTTTTTTTCTGTTCATGGACGCACTTTACAAAGCCTGATCTTAATTCTAATTTATTTTCTGTATTCAAGAACATCAAAATAAGCAAAAAAAAGTCCCTCAACTTGACCATTAATGTATTACTTTTTCTCTCACCTACTGCAAAGAAAAGTATACACCTTCATCATAATTAGAACACCTAAAAGGAGCATTTAAATATTTGATTTCTTTCTACTTATAAGCAATGCCGTATCTCAGAAAAAAAAAAAAGATTAAAGAGATAGAAACCCTGAAGTAAAATCAATGATTTAAGATGTAATTAAGTTCAGATTTTTACACTATCACAGCCCCCCTAATTTTTCAACTGCTGGTTTTTGCATGGCAATGTCACCCAGACTCTTGATTCTTTCCCACTTGCCTACAAAAATAAAGACGATAGTGGGTCTCTAAAACCATTTTGTTACTAGAATTTAAGCAAAATGTGTTGTTCTTGCCTTTAGGAGAAAGAATACTTTCACTTCTTTCTTTCTTGTCAGAGAAGAATGTAGTTTGGAACCCTAAATATTATATTTGGGTCATCTGACTTTAAAGCCCTTTATTAGAAACGGCATCTAGTAAAGTGTGTAACATTTGTATAAAGGAAACGTCCTCTGCAAAGCATTTGTATTTTACTGTGTGACTTTTTCACAGACTTCTTTTCGGTTATTTTGTTTTTTAAAAACTTTTTAATTTTAGAATATTTCTAGAAATGTGAAGATAGAACAGACAGCTCTCACATGCACCTCACCAAGTTTTTCCCATTGACGTTTTACATTAGTCTATTTGTAACAATTAAAAAATGAATATTGCTATATCATTATTCATTAACGCTTGGACTTACTCAGATTTCCTTAATTTTTATTATCTAAAATCCTTTTTTCTTCCAAGATTTCATCCAGGATACCACATTACTTTGAATCGTCACGCTTTCTTAGGCTCCTTTTAGCTGTAACAATGTTTCAGATTTTCTTGTTTTGAATGGCCTTGAGAGTTTTGGGTATCTATACCCAATCCAATGAGTAGAATTTATCTTTTTTTTTTTTTTTTTTTTTTTTTTTNAATCAGACTGAAGTTATGGGTTACCATAGTATGTTTTCTTGAACATTGTAAAATTACATTAAAGTGAGCTACAATTGAATTAAAAGTTTTGTATTTTGTAATAATGGTGTCTCTCTATGATTATGATGGTGAAATACACAAGAGTGTTATAATCTTTTGGATCTGCCACAAAATTTTATTAGGGCAAGTCAATAGTGTAGATCACTATTTACTGATCTAGTAGTGAGTACTCATACATCCAGCAGAGTACTTGGGTTGGACTCTGCCTGAGTTTGGGTGCTGCTGATATTGCCAGTTTATGTTAATTGGCTTAAACCAATTGTATTGTAAATATATATTTTCAAGTTTTATGTGTATTATAATATTTTGACATCTTAAAACTCCTTTCTGGCTAGGGAGAGGTTTTCCCTTCCAGATGATATTTCTTAGAAATGGCAAAGGGTCTAGCTAGGAGCGTGCCTTTGCTATACAAACTAACCAGTCCAGAGCCATGCCTCCTCTATCTGACCTTAGATACCAGGAGGCAAGATCCCTCTGCCTAAACCATACCAGGCCACGTATCATGCAGCCAGAGTCTATGCTATAGGTTAGAGCCCACTGAAATTACTCAAACAATACATACTAAACTGTTTAACCTGCTCTGCCTTGCCTTTCTTGAAATTATTCAAACAATACATACTAAACTGTTTAACCTGCTCTGCCTTGCCTTTCTTGCTAAAAAATCCCAGTAAAGGTGAAGGCCTAATCCTCCCCCTCCATCTATCATGTGTTAGCATGGTGTGTCTTGCCTCTGGTCTGTAAAACTGGGGAGTATAAAAAACTCTGTTTTCCTGAGCCTTTCCTGTGTTTCCTCTTGTGGCCGTACCTTACTGATCATCACATAAAAAACACAAAACACCAATTGAAGTAGTTTTTGATGCCTACGGTGAACTTTTGAATAAAATATAATTCACCAGCTTTCCATAAATATAAAACTTATAAAAGTTGCATTCTTCACATCTTTTTTTTTAAGTTTTTTGTCTGAGTTAGAGTTGGAAGCAGAAAAAGGCCAATATCCTTCTCATGTTAAGGAATACATATTCTTATGTTTTCTAATACGAATTAGTGGCAGGTTTCACCAGTCTCGGTTGTTCCTACCCTGCCTAATGAGGGGACGCATGTCCACCTATCTGTTAAATTAAACTTTTTCCGACTTCGAGTCATACAAAGTGAGGCTTCATAGTATATTGCTGTTTTTTTTTTCCTTAACTATAAATAGGTATTACATTGGCCAACTGCTGCCAATATATTAGCATTAGACTCTGTTCCTTGAGCTTTCATTGTTCTAATAGTCACCAGTCAGCTGAATTGGCATTTTTCCTAGGTTCTGCTTTCTGGATTATATCCCACCTGACAATAAATGGAAGAAATTGTATATGGGGCAGCCTAGAAATCTGACCCCTTTTTTTGTTTGCTTCTGCCAGTTTTCCTATGACTGGATCCTGTTTTTGCATTCGTATGTCACACCATACAGGAGCTCCATAGATCATTGAAACTATTGCTATGTAGAGGCTCCACCTTTTCCATAACCTGTCATATCAGGGTGGAAATTTCCACCATAGTGTCTAGATATATGGATGTGTTAAAAACAGGTGATATATATGACCAAGTCTTTTGTTTCTAATAATATTTAATGTACTACATATGGCTAATATTTGGATTGACTACTTCAACAGCTTATCCAACCTTTGTCCTGGTGTGCTTTGCAGCTAAAAGTATATTTTCTAGATTCTTTTTTAGCTCGTGTTTCCAAGGATATTGGCGGTACACCAATCATAACATTCACTTGACACCTGACCTTACAACTCAGTTAAATGGGTAGAGAGAAGATATTGCAATGGTATTCATTTTGCTGCTGTAGATTTAGCAGTAATAGTTCAGGTGACATCAATCCCTAATGTGGCTTCTGATACTGGATTAGCTGAAGAGGTATTTTTTTTTATTTAATAGATTAAAATCTAATAGATTTAAAAAATAGCCAGAGTTTCCTGGCCTCTCTATGATGGCTAAGTTGGTATGATATTTGAATCAGTATTTCCTACAGCAACGGAGAAGTTATATCAGAAGGGTAGTTTCCTTGTGAACAAGCCAGTTTAGACCTATCAAGTCATTTTTAGAGGTTTTTATCTAGACCAGGTCTTCTGGTCCTTCAAATAATTTGTAAGAACCTAATTCCTATAGCTTTCAATAAACTGCTGCTAAAACAATTCTGCATAACAACCAACCAAAAATCCTCAATAACAATCAACAATAAGCATTTATATTTTATGTCTGTCAGCCAGTGGTCTGCTGATTTGCCCTGGGCTCTTGTAAAGGTGACTCACATCCTTTTTGGTGTGTCAGGCTAGCCAGGCATGGCAATGGCAGATAGATGAAAGATTAAATCTAACCTCTCAAGCATAATTCAATTCAATGCTTGTGTTATATATGTTAACATCCCATTGGTCAAAGCAAGTGACATGGTGAGCCCAACATTCAGGAGTGAAGAATTACTGCAGTAAGTACCATGCTACAGGGTAAGACTGCACAATCCCATGATGAAGCAGAGAGTGAAGGGTGGAAACCATAATTCAGTCCATCATAAAATATAAATCTATTTTTACTAAAATAGCTAAAGTGGTTTAAGTTATCTGCAACAGACATTGAACAATAAAGAATGTTTTATTACTTATTTATGTCTAGTATATGTTTAAGAACTCTATATTAACTCCATTCTAATTAATTTAAATGTAATATAATAAATTTCCTTTAGTAAGAGGAAAAAGAGTGGATTTAACACCAAGAACAGAGAAAATAAATTTGGAGATGTCTTTTACATGTGGAAAACATTTGGGAGTCCCTTAATCAGGCCTCTTGGGTGACTACTGGGAGCAGGAACATAATTGGCTACTAGGGGTTTTGCTTGATAATTTGAACTATTAACCCCTAACTGTCACCACCAAAACTTTGGGCTGCAAAGTTAGTTTTCTCCAGCTCTAACCCCATCTGGCTCTGGCTGTTTCCAATCTTCTTGCTGGAATGCTTGCAGCATGTCATGCAGTCAGGAACACAGTGATTAAGGCAGGCTAATTAAATAGTAAAACGTCAAAGGCCATTTAAATATCAACATTTATGCCTTTTAGAAGTTGTGGACTGCCACTACTGACATGGTTTCATGTGTGTCCTGGGGTGAGGGGTTGAGTGGAGGGACAGGAGCAATTACTTCTAGGGAAAATGGTATTACCTTTCCTCTCTGAAACTGTATAAAATAATGTGAGCAGAGTAGCAAAGGGAAAATAATATGAAAAGGATATACTTGATATAAAAATAGTGAGATTGTTTGTGTTTCACTACCTAGAAATACTCAGAGATGACATCTATCACCATTCCCTCTCTCTTATCTTTGTTTCTAAGCTTTTTCTTTTCCAATTTTAAAAAGACATTAGAAAGAATGATAAAGCCTACTGAACATCATGATACATAAATCTCTAAAGGTTCCAATCCTTTATTCTCTGCAGTTGCTTATAACAAATTATTTAGGTTAAAATAACTGAAAATATTTATTGAAATATTTATTCTCTAAAGTTATTGGTTCATGTAAGTCATGGAAGTTTGATTTTGTGTGCTTGACTAGAGGTCTTTTTTTAAATTATTTTTTTTACTACCTTAGAGGTTTAAAAATATTTTTTTTTTCTGCATAGTCCTTTTTTACTCTTTGCTTTCCGTGCCTGTTCTCCAACTTCTTTTCCGTATGTTCTCAAGGAGGAGAAATGAATAGCACATCCTGTGTCTCCCTTTCCTACTTACCTATGGATTATTACACAATATTTAAATTGACAGTGTTTTGAGTTCATTGCCTGTCTTATGTACAGGTCAATTTTGATGGATTTTTTTTTGTAATTATCAATATATTGCCAGGAAGTATTTTTACGTCTTGGGCTAATGTGTCTAATAAAGTATTGAAGCACAAATTTCAAAATATATTATTGCTTTTCTAGAAGTATCTAACATAACATCAGTTTGTAAACCTTAACAATTAAGGTTTAGTATTTTTTGAAAAATTGTTGAACTAAAAATTCAGCAACAAGGTAGTAACTTTAAAAAAAAGTTCTATTCAACAAGAATAGAACTTCAAATTCTATTGAATAGAATAACTACAAGAAATGCCAAGGTCAATTATTATAGTTTGACCCTAACCTAGAAGACATATATTCAAATCACTATCACCTCAAAAATGTACTTATAGATTTTTACTTATTATTACTTTTTTTTTCTCCCTATTCTGGTATTATGAAGGAGATGAGTGAGGCAGGGTCTTACCAGATAATTACTATTCTTCATAAATTTACATATTTGCATGTGTGATTGTGTGTGGCTTTTTGCTAAATTGGCTAGTTCCCAGTCCAGACTGTTCTCTGTCTCTGCCACCAACACTGCTGACATGGAACTACCCGTGAGTGATGTGGGTCATAGCCCTGGTTAAACAGGATCACAGATGATCTTGGACATAATGAATCTTCTCTTTTGGATTGATATTCTCACTCAAGATCAAATCCTCAAACTTTTTTCCAGGTTTTCCCCTTCTGAACAATTAATTAGGAATTTAAACAAGACCTAGCCAAGGACTTAAGCACTTTGATTCTGTGATTTCATTTAAATATAGAACCCCCATCAGAAAATGTAAGACAAATTACAATAAGAGAATAAGAAAATAGATATTAAAGAATAGATGGTAATAACACGAATAACAGCTACCATTTCCACCTTGTGTACTCTGTGCCAGAAAAAATGCTCACAATATCATCTCATGTAATAATCACAACTGGCCTGTTTTATAGAGGCGATATCATCTCTGCTTCACATTTGAGAAAATGGTGGCTTGGGTGGTTCACACAGCTAGTAAGTAGCACATCAGGGGTGAAATTTGAAACACTTATTCCTAAATCATACTCTCAGCCAGCGCGTTAATCTGCCTAGATTGTACTTCCTCAACAGTAAAGTTAGAACTTCTACATTTATGCCTAAATTGCAATTTTTCTTCCGTCCTTTGATACGCTCCTTATCCCCAGTTGCTCTGTCAGCTTTCCTCAGATACATGTGTATCTTTTCTGTTTTCTTGGGGGCAAGGAGGGAGAAGTCAATATTTTTCTTAAAGCAACACTTTAGAAAGGAGTGTTATTTTTCTCAGGTTTTAATTATTCACACGTTTTTATACAGCAAGCCTAAGGGAAAGAATTAATAAATGGAAAGAGATTACAGTTTGTCTAATTAAAATCCCTCTCTGGTACTAAGAAGGCTTTATAGCAAATATGCACAGGCATTAGATCACTGTGTAAGCAATGCAATAGCTGAACTAATAAAGAGTATTTTATCCTGTCAGTTCAGCTTCAGGTTGGGAGTCAGGGTAAAGTGAGTATATCCTACTCAGGCCCTCCTATGATTTTATGAAAATGCCTGTCTTGTTCTCTAAGAATTTAACTAACCAGAGAGTGAACTTTTTCTTTCTCTTCTGGGATCATAGATTGCAAATCAGGTTTCTCTGCCTAAAAGCAATCACCTAAGCCAGTGGTTATGTGAGGCTAGGGTAAAAGAAAAAAGTCATAAAAATTAATGAGCCTACCTGATGCCCAGGCTTTCAAGACCATAATTCTGGGCATGGGAGGATTGAAGTCTTTCTTAGTACTGGCTCGAGTGGGTTAGACTGTACTGTATGCTCATGATTTGGAAACTTTTGCTACATGTGGACTACTTTTGAAAAACACTTCTATTTTACCTCTTCCTGCCACTATGAAAACAATATTTAATGATGACAAAACAAAGTACACCATTAGCAGAGTTAATGGTCTATAAGTGAGAAATCTGTTGGATATTTGTAGCAGAAGACTTTCTCAAACTGACTGTAGCAATTCTGTTGACTTATGTAACTAAAAATTCCAGTTGTAGGAATTACTTTAAGATTTGATGCAGAATTGACACAAGGCTCAAGATGTCTCCACTTTTCTCTCCTTCCCTCACTCTGCCCCCTCTCTCATCTCTTCCTCCATCCTCCTGCCCTGCCCTGTTCCAGGCTCTTCTTTCTGATTGTCACCATATTTGTTTTACCAGAACTCTGGCTGGATCGCCTTGTAAGATGCCTGCCAACAACTTCTGGGAGTTACAGGCTTACAAGCTTGCTTCTTCCCAGTATTCCTTTCTGAATAACAAGGGAGCATTTCTTTTTATAAGAGTACACCAAACATTTATGAAAGTCCTCTGACTGGGTCAAAAGGCCTGAACAATCAAGTGACCGTTTTTTCTTTTCTTTTTTTCTTTTTTTTTTTTTTTTTTTTTTTTTTTTTTTTTTTTTTTTTTTTTTTTTTTTTTTTTTTTTTTCTTTTATCATTTACTTTGTTTTTAGAGTCAGGATCTCACTCTGTCATGCAGGCTGCAGTGCAGTGGCACTATCTCAGTTCACTGCTACCTCGGCCTCCTGGGTTCAAGCAATTCTCCTGCTTCAGCCTCCCGAGTAGCTGAGATCACAGGTGCCCACTACCATGCCTGGCTAATTTTTGTATTTTTAGTAGAGACAGGGTTTCACCATTTTGGCCAGGTTGGTCTCAAACTCCTGACCTCTGGCGATCCACCCACCTCAGCCTCTGAGAGTGCTGCAATGACAGTCCTCCATAAGCCACTTAAGAGGAAGCTAATTACCATCCTCCTCAGAGGATGGACTGGGCATGGCATGTGGTCTTAATGACAGAGGCACGCATTCCCAAAAGAGAAGCAAATTAGTAATATGAAGATAAAGTGGGAATGGATGACAAGTGGTCAAAGATAGCCAGCATTCATTAGAAATTAGGAGACAAACTACTTTATAAATTAACTATCAGAAAGTAGCATTACATTTGCATAATTTTCTGCCAGAGTGTATGGCTTTGTCATTGTATAATTGCCTTCCTCTTGCTGACAAATGGCAGAAACTCCCTTAAGTTACCATTTGCCTTTCTCTTGAAAATCAAGCGAATAACAAATATTTCATTGAATGTTCACTGTAACACTTTTAAGCTGTAAAATAAAATTTTAAGTAATTTCTTATGTGCATAAGAAGTATTTACCAGGATTAGAAAATGTGTGCAGCTTTTCCGACATGAAAAGCATTTTTATCATCTCTTGCCAGGACAAATACATTTTTGACTGAAGCCAAACGTGCATCAGATTCCTACTTAACAGAGCTTAATTAGCTAATATCGCTTTTTTAAGCTCAAATGCTAAAAGAAATCTATCATATCGGAGACTTACCATAGGTATAATGTGGCAATAGCTGCGAAGGGCATCAACACGTGAAACTAAAATCATTAGCATATGCCCTTCAAGAGCATCTATTTATTTAGGCAGACAACTTAGTATGAATCTGGCATAATATTTGGAAGAGAAGCCTGGTAGAAGTCACAGATTTTCTCTTCTGACAGTGTAGTTGCATTGAGCAAAACATGGGATGGCTTGGAAAATGAGTATACTGACTTACGTACACAAACCTGAACCCTCAATTTAGGTATTGGGTTTGAGGGTTATAGTATGTGGAGATGTCAGTAGGACAATTATAACAGGCCCACTGTTTGTGTATAATTTTATTATCTGCCCATATTTTCAATAACCCTTCTCCCTGCTTGGGTAATTTGTTTCAATTTCCTATCACTGGAGACGTATCTCACAAAACAATCAGAATAAGATCATTTTCCATATCTTTATATCAGAAAGTCTAATTAATGGTAACACTATAAAACACATCAATCATGCATTAAGGGGATACATATAGCATATAGGTCCTGAGACTTATCTTCATCATTTATTCATGCCCCACAGTTCCATAGGAAGATCTGAAGCAGCACTTGCTTGTGTATTTAGCCTCTTACTTTCCCAGAACTCCACTTCATGTACTGAATGTTAGTAAAGTCTACAAATTATTTATTGGGTTTACTTCAAACAAATTTATTCTTTCCATCCTTCTAGGTATTGTAGTGTTGTTTTGAAAAATAGACATCATAATTAAGTTGAGAGAAGATATGTTTTTCTTTACCTCTCTGTATATTCTCTCCAGCTACCTACCCCTCCATTCCACAGAAACATTTCCCATATTTATAGAACCTTCTCCATTTAAGGCAGGTTCTTTTGCCCTTTAGCGTTTCAAGAAGAATCTAATAAACATTTGTAGAAATCACATACTTGGCTTTTTAAACATCATCAAATAACAAATAAACATTTCTTAAAATTTTCATTACTAAATAGTAAGTTTAGGTTCCTCTAAAATATTCGTATTTAATCCATGTGATAAAATATTTTCAGCTATAATCTTTTGCTTATAGCTTATTTATCTATGTAAAGGGGTTATAATTGCAAGTGTTTCTGTTAGAAGGTAATAAATTACTTCTTTTGCTTTTCTGTCTACGCAGTTTTCCATTATCCTCTTAATCTTCCTCATGTTGATCTTAAATAGCCAGTGGTTCTTAAACAGGAATAAACAACAAAATCATCTGGAATTATTTTGTAATTATGCAAATATTCAGTCCCATTCTAGAAATTCTCATGTAATATCTATGTCAGAAAGAGGCAAAATTATGAAAGATACCTATAAGCCTGATGAAGAATCACTGCTACTTTTTCTGTAGAGGGAGTGGACCCACTGCCTAATACAATGTTCATCTGATTTCCTCTTATTTGGTCAGAAGCCACATTTCAAGCTTTTATCTTTTCAGGAAAATTTATCTTACTTTGAACAATTTGGTCACTTAAGAGAGACATGACATTAATTTTATAAGACTTCTCAAGACCAAAAGAAACTATGACTACAATACACATATTGACAGGTTTTATATATCATTTGGTATTTGAATCAACATGAAAATGAGTCAAAGAGATGTGAAGGGCACCAGGGAGCTTAAGAGACACATTTAGTTTCAGCTTTAAAATATTCACCCAGGTACACAGTACGAGAGAAGCTTGTACTGAAAAATGATGCTTGGAGATCTATAATGCAAACTGTAATATCATTCTTGATATTGATCATTTCCGTGCTCTCCTCTTTATTGTTCTAAGTAGGAGTTTTTTTGTGCTGCTCAATTACAAAACAGTTTCTTGGCTTTGCTAGTTCTTCTACCTTTTTGTTTTTCAACTTTCTCCATTATTCCTCTTTATTATTTCCTTTCTTTTACTTACTTTGCATTAATTATGTTCCTCTTTTTTTATCTTCTTAAGATAGACTCTTAGCTCATTGTATCTAAGCCTATTTTTATCCTTTTAACACATATTTAAATACATAGTTTCTCTCTAACCACTCTTTTAACTATATTGCATAGATTTTGATAGGTTATATTTTTATGTTTGTTCAATTAAAATATGTTCCATTTTTTATTTTTTGAACCTGAATTATTTAGGAATGTGTTTAATTTCTATATATTTTATGTTTTTTACATGTCTTAGTGTTATCGCTTTCAAGTATAGTTTTGTTATATTTGGGAATATATTCTTTATTATTTTAATTGTTTTAAGCTTTAATGAGACTTTTTGCATTATTATTATTTTGGCTGAAGCTGTCTTGGTGAATGATTTCATGAAAAATAAAGTTTTACTTCCAGTTGTTGGCCTAGTGCTTTCTAACTATCAATTAGATCAGAGTAATTGACAGTGCTCTAGTTCTATCTGCTCTGTCTAGTTCTCTTGTTCAACTAGTTTTACCAGTTGCTTTATGGCTAATGTTATCATTTGTAGAAATGACATGAAGATATTTGTTTTTTGTTTTGCTTTTGTTTTTAGAAACAGGGTCTTGCTCTGTTGCCTAGACTGTAGTACAGTGGTGCAGTCACAGCTCGCTGTAGCCTCAATATCCTGGACTCTGGCAATCCTTCCACTTCAGCTTCCCAAGTAGCTGAAATGACATTAATAATTAATTGGGCATGATATGGCATGCCCAGATAAGTATATTTTGGTAGAGATGGTGTCTATGTTTCTGTGTTGCCCATGATGGTTACAAACTCCTGAACTCAAGTGATTCTGTCACCTAAGCCTCCCAAAGCACTGGGTTTAAAGACATGAGCCGCCATACCTGGCCTAAAAACATGATTGCTATGATTATATAATTATCTATTTTTCTAATTCTGTCCATTTTCTTCTTCATGTGTTTTGTGGCTATGTCATAGGGCAAATACAAATTTATGGCTAATGTAGTCCCCTAATGGGTAGATAAAATAACGATCTTATTTTCTGTTTCTATTACTGCTTTATCATTATAAATTTTTACTATTTACCTCTAATAATAATATTTGTCTTAAAACCTATCTTATCTGATATTAACATATCCATTGCAGATTACTATACTTGCTGTTTGCATGAAATATGCTTTTAATCAATTTACATTTGTCCATCACCATCTGTGTCTTTATATGTAAGGTGCATTTCTCACAGACAGCATTTCACTTGAGTCTTGCTGTTCCAGTCACCTCTGCCTTCTGTTTGGAGTGTTTAGACCATTAATATTTAATGAAATTGTTGGCATATTTGAATTTTGGTATATTATTTTATAATTTCTTTTGTTCTTTATGCATCCTATCTCTCTTTATCACTTTCTTTTTGATTATTTGACAATTTATTTCTATCTCACTTCTATTTTTTAGTTTAATCTCATTGCATGCTCTGGGTGCACAATATGCAACCTTAGCTCTTCAGAGTATATTTAAAGTTAATATTGTACCACTTTACAGAAAAAATGTAGAACTTTGCAGCCATATATCCATTTATTTCCCATCTGCCATTATTTTTACTGTAATTGTGTCATATTTATTTTATCTACATATAGTATAGACACCTTAAGATGTTATGTTTTCTTATTTATAATTATATATAAAGAATTTAATAGAAAAATATTTTATATGTACCTGTACATAAAACATTTGCAGTGTTCTATATTTCTACATGAAAATACACTTCCCTTTTGCACCAATTTTTTTTAGCCCAAAAAACTTATTTAACACTTCCTGTAGTGGCAAGTCAATTGGTAATAAATTCTTTTAGTTTTATTTTATTTGAACAAATCTTTTCTTTTATTTTGGGGCATATTTTTAGCAAATATAACATTCTTGTTTGATAATTTCTCTTTTTATATCACCATAAAGATGTTGTCACACTCTCTCTGGCCTCAATTGTTTCTGATATAATGTACCTCTGTATTTAATGCGTTATGTTTCCTTTGCTACTGTAGAGGGGAAAAGTACTACCTTTTACTCACCCATCACAAGATTCATAGCTTAAACCAATATAACAATAACAGTAACAAACCATATTAATCACAAAAAAAAAAAAAAAGAACAAATTTATGTAACCAAAATTGTACATGATACAGGAGCCTTCCAAAATGAAGACCCAAGGGTGGGCAGGGTGATTTATGTCTATAATCCCACTGTTTTGGGAGGCCAAAGTGTGAGATTTACTTGAAGCCAGGAGGTCAAGACCAGCCTATGCAACATAGTGAGACCTCCATTTCTACATAAATAACATTAACAATAAATGTTTAAAAATGAAGACTCAAAACCGTGAAAAAAGTATGTGGTTTTAGCGATAGTCACACAAAAGTATGATTGAGACAAAAGGGTATAATTTAATGGTAACGAACTGTGAAATACTTAGCAATACCTATTTGTTCAGGTTCTTCTTGGCCTGTGTAACATGTCTTCCTTCCGGATATAGGAAAGGACACCTGTCACATGCAGGTATTTAAAAGAGAGAGAGGGTGGGAGAAAGTCAAAGAGAACCTTTCTGCTTTTGTGGTTTATTCAGTTTCCTTTAACTTAAAATACTCAGCATGCCAATGTGCCGTATGATGGGGTGCTGTTTTTTGCTTTTCATCACTACTTCCAAGATATTCGATGCTTGGTTTTAAGTCATTTGAGTTTGAACTGCCTAGGCATGGCTTTCTTCATATTTATTCTCTTGGAGTTTGCTGAGTTTCATTACTCTGAAAATTTGTTTTTTATATAATCTGGGAAGTTTTTGTGCATTATTTTCTCAATTTCTTTTTCTCTGTTTCACTCTCTTTTTAGTCTCTCCTTTTGGGACTCCTTGATATTCCCACATGTTCCTGATTTTCCTGATGTGCTCTTAGTTTTGTTTTAAAACAATCCATTTTTCTCTTTGTTTTTTAGTTTGAATAATAATTTTATTTTTCTTCAAGTTCATGAAATCTTTTAGTATCTATAATTATTCATACTACTCTGAAAGTCAACATGTGGCTTCTGGAGCAGAGGCTGGTTAAGTATTACTCCTATCAGTTATGTCCAATTCTCTCTTTTTCTTGGTCATTTATAGCGTTGAACAGTAATAACTACATTGTTAGCCTTACCCATTTTCCCCCTTTTAGAAAAATGTCATGAAAGACAGCTGAACAGGCACATCTGCACTGGAACACACTATGTTAGGAAAATATGAATCTAGAAACTTGTATGCATGCTGTTCCTTTTTCCTGTGAGAGATGAATGAAGGGAAACTTAATCTCCTTATTTCTCCTACAGAATAGAAGAAAAGGGAGAATGCCATTTTCTTATCTTTTAGAATGTAAATAAATACTTGGTATGGGGAGAGGTGAATAAGATAAGCCACTCTTGTTTCCAGCATCTAGAGTATCTTCTTGGTTCCATACCTGATGTTTTTTTGAAATGTAAACATACGATTCCTGGATAGTCTCTCAGTATTTAAATCATCACTTCTATTCAAAATATTTTCCAATGGACTAATTCCTAGTAAAAATTTCCCAGCAAGTCATAACCATAGAGAAATAAAAGTGTTCATTTTTTGATAGTTTACTGTTTTTCTTTATTATGTACAGTTTGCCTAACATTCTAAGACATTTTTTTAAATTATTTTCATTCAAACGTTTTCATTATGCATTTAAAAATATATATTCTATTTCTATGGAGAGATTTCCTCTCTTGTAATGCATATTTTACTTTACCTCATTGCTCTTAAGTCTAAATCTGATCATTCCAACATCTGGATTACCTCAGGGTTAGCTTTCTTTTTTTTGTAAGAATAAATAATATATTTCTGTTTATTATTAGTACCTTTGAATTACATTCTAGAAACTGTAAATGTTATATTGTGTGGTCTCTGGAAAACCTTACATTTTAAAAAATAATGCTTTGGAAATCAACTTTGCAAAGATTATGGCAGTGAGAAAAATCTAACATAACTGACTTCACCTTGCTTCTAATCTCACAAGTTAACTTACTTTGCTTATTCCTGGGTATGGGCTAAGCTAACTTGGGTGGAGTTTAGTTTATAGTTTAACTTTAAAACTTCAAAGATGATAATAGTCCCTTCCTGAAATTAACTTCTTCCTGGTTTGGGGACTAAAACTGCTTTTGTAAAACTACAGAAAGGCCACAAGGTTTGAATTATGGTAGGGACCTGAATTTTGCTGAGCTTTAAGCATAGCTCAGCAATAATCAGCCACCATTCCCTAATACGCTACTGCTCAGGAGTCATGTAGCCATAGGTCACAAACTTTATAACTTTCCCAGTTGCTCCTATAGATGATATCACTGTTGTTACAACTTAAGGTATTTTTTAGACTTTTCCATTTGAAAAAGCCAACTGATCAATTCAGACCCAGAATCCATAACAAGAAAGTGACTCAAACAGTCCTGTGACACCTACCCTGAAAACTGACTCACATATAAAGGTAGTTTAAACAATCCTGTGATTTCAATCCCAACCAATCAGCGGCACTCATTCTCTAGCTCCCTGACCACCAAATTATCTTGAACAACTCTTGCCTCCAAGCTCTCAGGGAGGCAGATTTGAGAAATATCTCTGATCCTTCCATTCAGCTGCCTTACAAAAATTAAACTATTTCGCTACTGCACAACCTGCTGTCTAAGTGTATTGGTTTTTACCATGCAGCAAGCAACAGAACTCAGTTGGGTGATTACACTTTTGTTTTTGTTTTGGCAGACGATTAACTCTATTAGCCTGAAACTGCAAACTCTGCCTTGTTTGAGATGAGTGGAATCTTGGATTCTAGTTCAGTTCCTTTATTTTTTACTTTATAGTTGTGCGGTTTGCACAATTTTCTATGAATGTGTAGTTCATGGATCAGCAAGAGACTTTAAACAGAGGTTACACACATACCCCAGGATTATTTTTTTTAGGATTCCCTTCACTTCCCTGTGACTGTAGCCTCTTCAGGCTCTGTGTTCTTTCAGCTAGAAAAATGAAATATTTCTATTGGAATATTAGACTTATCTTCAGCCTGTCCTCAGGCCAATTCTATGAACACAAGACTCAACTTCCCTTCAAATATGTTTGCAATTATTTATTCTCTAAATAAGTTATACAATGTCTTTGTTTGGTTTTACTACTGAGTTTATATGTGAGGAAGAATCTGCTGGTGATTTTATAGTCAGTACCAGAGATGAAGCCTATACTTGGTGATGTTCGACATATTTCTGTATAAATATCTTTCACAATTTTCATTAAATTTATTCCTAGATACTTGATAATTTTGAATCTATAATTTAAATAAAGAATAATTTATATAAAGTGAAACAGCACTCAATCTCTATCTCCAAGAAGGCCAGGTTGTTGGTAACCATTACATTTATTGTATATTTTTCAAAACAATCTCTGTCTTAATTTGAACTATACACCAAATGAAGATTGAATGCCTGGCACATACTGTGTTGTGTTAAATATGTTTCTTTAATTAAAATGTATGCTAATTCTGATGTAATTGAGAGGTAATATTTTTTCCTCATGAGTGAACTGTTTGGACCCAACCAAAACTAACTTTGAAAGAGGGCACAATATTCACAGATACTCACATAAACTAAGCCTATTTTGCTCTATTTCAATAGTTTTGAACGTTTTCTATATAATAGAATCACCTAAGCTAAATAATACTGATGCCCTATTTTCACTCTACTAATGACTCTGGCGATGGAACTAAAGCATCAGTGTTTTATATTTCTTGTAGAGATGAGGTCTCTCCTTGTTGCCCAGGTTGGTCTTGAACTCCTTGCCTCAAAGCATTCTGCCACCTGGGCCTCCCAAAGTGCTGGGATTACGGGCATGAGCCACTGTTCCTGGCCGAGCATCAGTATTTCTAAAAACATTCCCAGGTAATTCTAATATGCACTCAGGTTATGTCCCTTTGTTCTATTCAAAGCCAAGCACACAAGCCTGGCTTAATTAAAACATTCTAAGAGTACTCATGTAAGAAAATAGCCAAATAATAATAAATAAAAGACCAACTTCCTATCCCTTCTAGAACATTACAAAGTTTTTACTGTGATGAACATTATTTTCTGCCTTTTGGCTCATTCTTAAAAACAAAATTTGAAGGTCCCTTGAAATTTGACTTAATATTTAAGAGCAATAATGTGAGAAGCATATGGAAATGAAAGAGTCAGTGTAGAGGGTTCCACATCCCAGGTCAGATTTTGACACAAGACTCTACTGTGAAATCCCTAAAAGATTCTGATCAGAGTAGTCACGCACACAACCCCCACAGAGATTTGGGGAAGAGTAAGTTGGCATTGGTTTGCAGGATTTATCAGAGAAAGCCTATAGATAGTCCTACTGCAAACAAACTTGAAATTCTGGACCATTACATTTATTAACAGTGATAAAGCTTATATCCAAACATGATTTTACACCAAAAACTTTCTAAGTTGCCAAGTGGATCAGAGTAAAGTCTATGCTTCTGGATTTTATTATTCTGCTCCTGGTTCTACAGTGTATCAACCTAAATAGCATCTTGACAGTACGCTTCTCCCTGGGGAGCAGCCTCTGACACCTTGCTTCCTTATTTCAGGAGCTAAAAAGCAACTTAATCTCCTGGAGATGTATCTCAAGGGTAGAAACACTATGTAGTAGTTGAAGATTTGACTGGTTATATTGAAGTCTTATTGGAAAATCTATCTACCTACCCTTTCTCTTCTAAGTTTAAAATATTATTGCAATAGGAATAATAAATTTAATTCTGTAGATTTAATATTAAGAATCTATTCTACAAAATTATATTTTTGGTTATGTCATCAAAGACATTTCCTCCTTTTAGTTAAAGCCTATATGCCCAGGAAATGTTAAACCATATCAGCTTTTGCTTTAGTTTTTAGATAATATCCTATCTTGTCAAATAGGATCAAGTTGACACCTTCCTTTAAGGCGTTCTGTGGTTCTCAGGAGCTTTCAAGAAAAAGAAAGTAAATAAATAAACAGGCCATGCATGGTGGCTCATACCTGTAATCTCAGCACTTTGGGAGGCTGAGGCAGGTGGATCACTAGAGCCTAGGAGTTCAAGGCAAATCTGGGTCACATGGTGAAACCCTGTCTCTGCCAAAAATATAAAAAATTCGCTGGACGTGGTGATGCATGGCTGTAGCCCCAGCTACTCGGGAACCTGAGGCAGGAAGATCACTTGACCCTGGGAGGTTGAAACTGCAGTGAGCTATGATTGTGCCACTGCACTTCAGCCTGGGTGACAGAGTAAGATCATATCTCAAAAAAAAATTTTTTTTCAAATAAATAATTTCTTTGGTTAGCATGCATATAATTTTAACTTACTTCATTTTGCCTAAAACCCTGACAGCTTCTCAAAGCCTTCCTACCCTGACTCTCAGTGCATGGGCAGCTCCAGTTGTCTACCTGATGATGTTCTACACATTTGTGCCTTTGAACATGATGTTATCTAGGCCTGGAATCAGTTTTCATGCTTTTTTTCTTCTAGAAGTCTGTTTATTCTTCAAAACCCATTACAAATCATCATACTGATAGAAAGCATTTGTAGATTTTGATTTTTCTCCATTTTGCAGCTATAATGTCCTCTGCATGTACTGAGTGTGGTAATGAATATGCAGTTCTCTAAGTATTTTGACACTGCACTTTCACCACTACACCATAAACTCCATGAAAAATAGATGGCATTCTATTTTTTTAATACCTGAACCTAGCAAAATGCTGTGATACAATAGCCGCCTTTGAAAAAATGTTTAAATTAATTATACAAAAGTATTTTATTATTTAATTAAGTTTAATTATTTAAACTTTTGTCAACACATGAGGTCAATTTCTGTAGGAACTGAATATAAGGAAGGATGACAAGGTAGCAAAGATAGGACTCGGGGAGAATACCAATATCAGCCTTTATCTATTTTATAATTTTGCTGAGGGAAAAACTGAGAGACAGCCACAGAATGAATGCTAGTTTTAGCTATTGTCAGGGCTCAGAAAGTGATATCCTAAAGGCTAGGACTTTGACATGCTCAGAGGCCTTAGAAGCTCCCTGAGAATCAAGGTCCCTCTAACCTTTAATTTCCGCTGTCAATCTCCAAGCACAGGAAGGAACTTCCTTAATTTTCATATCTGACCCAGAAAGTTTATTTCCAAAAGGAATGCAATTGTCTTAAGAACCTCGTCTTAAGGATTTCATCAGTTAATTAGGAAAGATCAACCACCAGAAAAGAGAAGAGACTGAGAGTCATCACCACACCCATACAAACTTTCCCTTTATTTATTGGAGGGCAACATGAAGAGATTACCTGGGAGGCTTTCTCTGTATAATGAGAAAATCTTTTTGTTCCTTGTGCCTCTCCTCCCATCTAATGTCTGCCTCTCACCTCCTCCTCCCAGATGCCATGCATTCTCCCCATCCTCCATGAAAAAGGGTGCATAGGCTTCTGGTCTGCTCTGGATTATTGAATAGTTATTCCGTGATTCTCTCTTGCCATGTACATTAAAAGAAAATTTTGTATTTTTCTCCTATTAATCTGCCTTTTTTCAGTTTTCAGTGGACTTTCCAAGAGCAAATGGGAAGTTTTTCCCTCAGTCCCTATAATATCTTGAGCCTACAGAGAAAGAAAGTGATCAGAAATGCTATGGCTTGCCACCTAAAATTAAGTTAGTGAAGTCATTAGCATATCCTAAGACAACACAACCTATGACTATATTTTCTTGTAACAATTAAATTTTGATAGGTCAGGCTCCCATTAAAAGTATCATTTTTTTTTCTTTTTCCAATTATTTTTGAATTTTCCAATGGATGGAGTTTGTGTTTTGGCGTTTATATTTTCTTCAGTCACTTGGGGTGACGATGATGCTTCTGCATGGAGAACTTAGCCTCACAACAGTTTTTATGAGAGACTTGTAATCCAGCTGAGTCTTTATGACAACAGCTTTTGGACTCAGATGATAGGTACTGACTGCGGATAGAAGCCATTGTCACCAATTCTGTATCGAATCCAGAAACAGTCTAACACTCTTTAAGAAAGAAATTCTCATAACTGTCAGTTATAACACTGAGGCTCCACTAAGTGGAATTAAAGGCAGCCAAACACTGAGATGGACAGGAAGAATAGAATGACTTCTCCTAGGTGATAACTGCTCCTGGGGTATGATGGGGTCCATGTAATTCATACTGGTGGACACGCTAGACGTAAGTGTTGTGGGGGGGTGGAGGGAGCAGTGAACTATTTCAGCAATTATGGTGGGGTGTTAAAAGCTATAAAAATGTTATTAATAATGAATTTTATAAAATTTCTAATTACCACATGAATGAGAATTGGAATATCAGTTATTATAACAAAAAAGATGAATCCTCAGTTGTTCTACCTGAGTTTTATATGACTAATGCCACAAAATACTGGTAGATTTTACTTTATACTTTGTTCTTTTAATGTTTAAAAATGTTTCAGTTAAATTCAAAAAGTGTTTTTTAATCATGAACAAGTTTACCTCTTACATATTTATTTTATGTTTATTTAATAGAATATATGATGATTCTCTTTGATTCATATTATAATAGGAGGTAATTTTAGTGTCATCTGTCAGAGATATCAATGTACCTGATATGGAACTTCATAAAGGCCATGTACAATTTTGAAAGGTTATTAACTTTTGTTGTTATAAGGATAGAAACAGTTAATATATAGCATTAAAAATACATTACAATGTAGAAGATTGTTATTGCCAAATGTGTATATTCTGACTTTGAATTCTATGATTTGGGCAACTGCTATTTAGGTGTGCAGGTAAACAGTCTCCTGTAGTAAAGACATGTATACACTGTCAGAAAATTCTACAGCAGGCTGGGATGTGAGGCTCCTCACTCCTTGGGATGGGCAGTGGTTTTAGAAGGCATCTGTGATGGAGATAATGGCCTCACCACATAAAGAAATTCTGACAATTATACCATGTATACAGTCAATTCAAAGTGGAAGCCCTCTCCCTATGTTGTTAGTTAGCATCTGGAAAACAGAGTGAAAATTTGGATGAGAAGTTATTTATACTAAGGGTTTAATAGGAGCTAAATACTCAAAAAGCAAGGTTTTTTCAAGCAAGAATCAAGGCACATCCCCCAAAACAAAGTCCTCAGCATCTCTGCTGTTTCTCCTGTTTCCCAAGGAAGAACCTCCTATGACAGCAGTCATGTCAATATATATTATTACCCTTGTCACAGGGGCACTTCATTTAGTAAGGTATTACTAAAACCAAGGGAATGGCTTCCTCATTTTTATGTTTCTATTATGTTATTGAATATGTATTTTATATTTTAAATGATGAATGGAAATATTGCAATAGTGTATATCAAGGAAGTAGAGATTAATGACTGTATCAGACCTAGGTATAAATACTCCTGCTTATTTGACAGCTTTGTATATTTATGCATATGCCAGAGCAGCAACTGAGATGTTTCCACAACTTCAAATTTTGTATCCTGATGTTTTTCACTTAAATATATGTTTATGTACACATACACCATGCCCATACCCACGTGCCTAGACATAACTATTATATACCTATTATACACACCTATTCATATGTATATACATAGACAAACGTTTCCATAATATTAATAATAATAAAGGTAATTTTTTCAGCAGCATAGGCTTTGGTAACAAGATGATATAATATGACCTGGATGATTCAGCATCTTTTAAAACTAACAAGCATGCCATGGCTTAGGTCAGAGTTCCCAGAAGCAGAGCCTTTGACTGAAATTATTTTCCAGTGATGTATTGGGAAAAGTCCTCTCAGAAGAAAGGATGTAAAGGAAACAGGATAGGGCAGGGGAAAAATGATAAACAAGAATGGTGTTCATGAGAAAACCATGAAGCACAAATTACACCATAATGTATATTTTGTCCTCCTTTGCCAGGCAACCATTGGCCGGTGCCTGTGGGCATTGGGGCAGTGGTGAAGGTCCATGGCATTTGACTCAATACAGTTCTTAAGAGATATTTAGGAGTTATCAACCCACATTCAGCATACCTGGGAAGTTCATGAGTCTGGCCAGTATTGGAAATCAGAACAGGACACAAACATTTTGTTAAAAACTTTTACAGCATGGTTATGTAATCTACTCCATGATCTCACCATGGAGGTTTTGCTCAACACTTGAACTTCGGGATCTTGTAAAGTGGTGGCCAGGTAGTTGTAATTAATTAAATTGGACACCTTAAAGCTCCTCACTCACACTCTTTACAGTTCTTATTAGTTCCTTGCCACCACTGAGAACAGTTCAGTACACCAGCCAGAGAGGGGTTATTTTAAAACAGGCTCGATACTCTGTTATTTTGTCATTGTTCCGCATGCCAAGAATGCTTTATTTTATGATCAACCATTTAATGCTTGCTTTCATGGTCAATTTCACTGACAGTGATACAACATGATAATAAACAATGAAGGAAACCAATTCCACCTCCCCCACCTTTTTTTTAGGTTGTAGATGGAAGGGCATAAAAATCAGAAATTTAATTATACCACAAATAAATAAACACAGGCTGTAAAGGAAAAATCTAAGTTAATTAATAATTCTGGCCTTCGAAGAATTCTATCTCACCTTATTTTTTTTTCAAAATTGGGGTAACTGGTGAAAGAAGGAACTGCTCAATGTTCTGACAGAAAATATTTTGTAAGTTTGAATATGCTTAGGTTAAAAAATACATATTTTATGCTGAGGGCAGTGGCCCTCACCTGTAATCTTAGCACTTTGGGAGGCCAAGCCAGGCAGATCATGAGATCAGGAGATCAAGACTATCCTGGCTAACATGGTGAAACCCCGTCTCTACTAAAGCTACAAAAATTATCTGTGCATGGTGGTGTGCACCTGTAGTCCCAGCTACTCTGAAGGCTGAGGCAGGAGAATCACTTGAACCCGGGAGGTGGAGGTTGCAGTGAGCCAAGATCATGCCGCTGCACTCCAGCCTGGTGGGAATGAGACTTTGTCTCAAAAAAAAAAAAAAAAAAAAAAAAAAAAAAAAAAAAAGACACACACACACACACACACACACACACACACAATATATATATATATATATATATATATATATATTGTGTGTGTGTGTGTGTGTGTGTGTGTGTATAGTGCATCTATGTATATAGTATATATATATGCTATATAGTATATTTAGAAATAGATATCTTTATATATCTCTTTATTCTGTCTTGGTGGCTAGGGAAGCATATAGCAATTGAGAAAAATGTAAAACAGCCAGAATATCTCCAAGACAAACCCCAAAATACTGTGCTTATGGACCACAGAGTAAAACATCTCACACAGCTAAAATATAAGGACAAAGAAAATTAAGCAAATCTTTTATTTACATTCCTTGAGGATGGCCAGGACGAGGTGCCTTGTAACTAAAGTTTTCTTCCTGATAGTTCCTACAAATTTGCATCATTAGATAACTATTTTAACTGCGAAGTGCCAAAAAAAAAAAAAAAAGTAAAGAACAGTAATTTGAATTCGGGTCCTATTATGGATATTGTTCATTCTTACTTGGCTTGAAAGTCAAAATTCAATTCAGAATGACTTTAATATTAATAGCTTTCCCATAAAGCAAGTGGTAGAGTAACAGTGTTTCTAAATATTGCAGGAAACCTCTCCATCTCTTACCCAAAACTGGCACTACTTGAAATGGATGAGATAGCTGATCAAGCAGAATAATATTCTACATGGCTATTCTTCATCTGTCCCTTAAATCTCTGTTTTTCTATAAAAATTATCATAGCTAATATTGATTGGAATATTATTAAACACAGGACACTGGACTAAGTGTTTTATAGACATTATCCTATTTAATTAAAAACTTCAGCAGGATACTGCTTGCCTCCTTTTACAGATGAAGAACACACGTTCAGAGTGATTAAATGGCCTGAGTACAGTCATTCAGCTAACAAATGCCAAAGTCGTAATTCAGAACTGAGTCTACAAATCTGAATTTTTATGCTTTAAAGCTTCTCCAATGCTGCTTGCTGGCATAGCTTTTCATCTACTTTAAAACTCCTTCTGTTTAGATATATTAATTGGGGTGTTTCTGACACTGGGGCAGTGAACGGCATTCATTTGGTAAGGTAGAGGTTTCTATTGCAGGTCAAACACGATATATCTTGAGCCACTTTCAAAACTTATGTTCATAAGAGTTGCACATCACTACCTAGGACATTCGACTATTGTCTTCCAAAACAATGGCTTAGAGTGCTTATTAGCATGTCCCCAGGGTCGCTAGATGGCTTCAATGAAGATGCACAGTTGACTTCATATATGGCCTATTCTTCTATTCACATAGTCACAGTTATCTTGCAAACTATTCTAGATACTTCCTCTTTTGGGCTCTAAAATAAGGAAAGACAAAGCTGGCAAATATTCAGTAATAGGTAGATGTGTAGGGCGTGGACTATATTAAAAAAAAATCCCTTTGGGATATCGCCATGGGGGTCCATGAAGCCAGAATTGGATCGGGAGTTGGTGCAGAGGGTCTAAGTGTGATAGACATCAACCAACACTGACCTCCACTCTACTCTGGATATCAATTGTGGGACCCTATGGCTCTCTGCCTGGATACCTTCTTCTTGTCTGAAGAGAGCTACTAGTATTGGCTTATTGTATCAACTGGTAACAACGCTATCCAGTGAAGCACATCCCAGGTGATTGATACAAAATGCTAGCCAAAATTTTACAATTGGTTGAAAGAACCTACACAGCTACACATCAGTTTGTGCTGCCACTCTTTGCATTTCTTTCTGAAGTATAATGTTCCAAGAATAAATCTTTCTTTCCACGTGTTTGAAGCATTGACTCACTGAGGCATCAAGGATCTTGCATTCCTTGCCAGCTGCACTGCTCTCTCTGCTGTAGTCTTTTGGGTCAAGTGTCATTGTGTCTGGAATGGCATTTTGTGTGAATGTCAGCACTGAAAAAAAGAGTCAGTGTCCTAGAGCATCTATTATAAGTTTCTCTGAGCTCTCATTTGACATTTGCTACCTTATATTGCTATACATTGTATTATTCACTTATGCTGTTACTCTGATTCCACCTATACCCCTGCAAAGAAAATGGTATGGTCTTATTTCGAGACATCAACATGCTTTATTTTGGTGCACATTTTTCCTTATAATTTATGATACAGAGAGCCGATGAAACGAATTTCAGAGAAGGAAAAGCTTATTGGTCACTTTTTCACGCCCTGTGCTAAGTAGGGTGATACCTAAAAAAAAAAAAAAAAAAGAATGGATTTTTACACTCATAGTGACCATACCCCTACACTGATAGTGATTACACCTGGCTCCATACACCTACACTGACAATGATTACATTTGGCTCTATATCCCACTATAACAATGACTCCTCCACGATGTCTTGTGGTAGGCAATTCATTTTTGAATATAAAACAAAATCAAATGCTACCTCATAACATATAGATAAGTAGGTGTGGATATAATTTTATACTCCTATTGGTTTTGTTGTTCCTTAGCCTGGAGGAGATGGTTAATGTACTTCTTGAGATGATACTCAATTTTTAATTCTATAGTTCAGGGAATAAACAATGTTATGTTAGTTGATGAGAAACCTACCCTGTGTGTTTATGAATGCCTTCTCAAATAGTGTTCTTGTTTGCCCATTTAAAAAAAAAATGTCTCCTGAAGCATATTTCAAGCTCTTATCAGAAATAATTTTGACCTGGGAGTATGTGAAATTCAATGCCAAGTTTATGATTGCTTCTCATGCAAAAAAGATAAGGAAATAATAATAGTAATAATAATCACAATGCAACAGATCTTAAGTGATTTACATGAATTTCTATATTTAAAATACTTAAAATATATGAGGTTGATCATATTTACTATGTGAACTGGTAAGTCACCATGTCAGTGATTTCATTTTCCTATCTGTAACATTCGAAAAACCAGGTAGGCACCCGTTATCCACGGTTTCACTTTCTGTGGTTTCAGATGCAAGTGGTCAAGTGCAGTTTGAAAACATTTAATGAATCCCAGAAGTAAACAATTCATAAGTTTGAAACTGTGCACCATTTTGAGCAGTGTGATGAAATCTCAAGCTGTCCTGGTCCGTCCAGCCAGGAATGAGAATCATTCTTTTGTGTATACATTATCTGCCCATTGGCCATTTAGTAGTCATCTCATTTATCAGATCAAATGTCCAATAGAATATATGTAAGATTAGGTATTATCTACAGTTTCAGGTATCCACTGGGGGGTCTTGGAATATATCCCCCATGGATAAGGGGGGACAACTATACCCCTTCCTAGGGCACCCGTGATGATTAAATGGCATGTTATTTTTTTGTTGTTGTTGTTATTGTTTTTTGAGATGGAGTCTTGCTCTGTTGCCAGGCCAGAGTGCAGTGGTGAAATCTCGGCTCACTGCAACCTCTGCCTCCTGGGTTCAAGTGATTCCCTTCCTCAGCATCCCGAGTAGCTGTGACTACAGGTGCGCACCACCACACCTGGCTATTTTTTTGCATTTTACTAAAGATGGGGTTCTACCATGTTGGCCAGGATGGTCTTAATCTCCAGACTCATGATCCACTCCCCTTGGCCCCTCCCAAAGTGCTGGAATTATAGAAGTGACACACTTCCCCCACCTGAACGGCATGCGTGATAAGTAAGAAGTCTAATAGGCAGATTAAACTCCATAGATGTCAGCCAGTTCCTACCTTAAAGCAGATCAGTAACCTGACCAAGTCTATATCATCACTGGCAAAGATTTTAAAGCTGTAATTCAAAGCCTGGTATCCAACTCCATGTCTTATCATTGTGCTACACTTCTTAATAGGGACACTGCAAAGCATTTTGAAAAGAAATCTAGAATATCAACTTGTTCCTTTTCATCTGGCATCCTGTGGAACAAAATTGTTATGTTTTCTTTGAAATGCTGACTTGGAATACAAATGCCTTACAATGATACACAGTGCTTAAATAATTTGGCCCCAGTAAGTCCCTGACTAGCTCCTCTTCTGCCCTAATTCTCCTTCTGCCCTGCCTCAGTAGAGCTGATTTCTTCTTTGTTTCTCCAATAAGTTTGGTCAGCTCCCATCTCAGGCCCTTTGTGTCTTCCTTTCCTTCTGGCTAGGTGTATCTACTTCATCCTCTTACTCACCTCAGGCTATTCTCTAAACATCATCTCAGTAAGACTTTCTCTAATTTCCCTATATATTTTGTGAACCCCTCAGAACTATCTCCCATCAATACTTCAATTCTTCTCTTCCCAATGTATTTTTTTCTCCTGAGCATGTCTCAATATTAAACTACTTATTTATTTTTCTACTTATTTATCAATAAAATATAAACTTTGTAAGTAGAAAGGTTTTTGCCTCTGGTTCACTCATTGCTGATTTCCAATTTCTTATAATAGATCCTGTCATCTGTTATATAGTAGGCAATCACACAACATTGAATATATGAATGCATGCAAAGGGTTATTTTCCCAAAAACTACAAACACACACACACATATATAATGTTATGTGTCTGTCTTTTCCTCTAGACCAGTGCCAAGCTGGCAAAAACAAATGTCTTTGGTGAAACAAAGGCTCTATATCTTTACTGTCCAATACAGTAGGCATAGAATACCTGTGGCTTTTAAGCACTTGAATAGGGATAGAGCCACTGAAAGGCTGAACTTTTTATTTTCTTAAATTCGAATAGCCATACGTAGCTGATTTTTGGTACTTGTAATTTTCAAATTGCAACTGGATGGTTCTACAAACACTGATACATAATTTAAATAGCCATGAAAAAGAATTTCCAGCTGCTTATTAAAATACAGTGTTAAGTAAAGGCAGATGGGTATTATGCATGGACCATGTTCCTTTTATAGGGCCAGCTGGATCCCTTTCCATGTATATCCTTGCTCTTCTCTCTGCCTGGAATTTTCTTTATCTGTAACTTGAATTGTCTCTTTCAACCTTCATCTCTGATCTCAATTGTGTTTTTCGCAAAGTAACATTTCCTGCCAACACTATCTACTATGGCCCTTCATACTCAAGAACATATTTCTTATTATCCTGCTTTATTTCATTTTTAGCATTTTCCAAAATCTGTAATACAAAATTTGTTTGTTTGTTCTATATATTTATACTGGTTCTAACCACTAAAAGAGAAGGTCCAAGAGAAAAGGGACTTTGTCTTTCATATGCATTACTATAAGCTCAGTACCAAGAATAATGCCTAATATTAGAAGTAGCTCAATAAGTAATGATAAGTAAAAGATATAATTGAAATGAAATAAGTAAAGGATATAAATGAAATAAGTAAATGATGTAATTATTTTACTAACTCAGTGCCCATAGTTGCAATTTTAGGTGGTACTCGACAGACCAATTGTGGCCTCATTTGTAGATTAATCTATTCAAGGCCCTCAAGTGTCTTGATGCCATTACATGATAATTATTCTTCTCCGAATTTGCTTAGAAATTGTGTGTGTCTTTGTGTATGTGTGTGCGTACGCACGTGTGCATGTAAATAGCTCTGCAGCATTGGGTTCTTTGACCACCTGCTTTCTGTGTTCAAATTTGCTAGTAATTTCCTGTGTTACTAGAGTTCAAGTCAAATCATGGCTCGGGGTTTTAATTTCTCCTTCAGTCAAATGTAACCATGACACCAGGTAATCTTTAGGAATCATTTCAGTATAAACTTTCTCACTAGCCATTATCAATGTTAGTCCCCAATAAAATCAGGTCCTGTGGTGAGTGCAAAGTGTAAGGAGCTAAGGAAGGATCCAGGCAGTGTTCCAACTCAAGTAAGAAAAATAAGGCATTTTCCCAAGGGACAAATTTAAAGAGGCCCTCCTTACTCAGTAATAAAAATAAATAATATTTTAATGCAAATTTCACTTCATCTCATATTTCATTTTCTTTTTTTTTTTTAAGATGAGGGCCTCGTGAGGTTGCCCTGGTGCATGCTTCTGCACCTGGCCGTGCTATATTTTTAAAAGTTGGATAGAATCAGTTGCCATCCTGTACTGAGCCTTATTCAACCCTGAGGCAAAAGAAAAAATCAGTAAGACTTACCTAGGCTTCATTTAAAAAGTCATTTTATTTTCATCATGGATTTTTTTTTTGCATTAATTTTAACTTTAAAAAAAATAGTGCATGAAAGTTAGAATTTCCACATTTAGCAAGTAAAAATATAGGACACACAGTTAAATTTGAATACTAGATAAACAGCAAGAAAGTTTTTGGTGTAAGTGTGTCCCTTGTAATATTTAAATTTTAGATAAACTATTGTGTGAAACATTCTTATAATAAAAAATCTATTTTTTATCTGAAAATCATATTTAACTGCTTATCTTGTACTTTATCTGTCAACCCTAATAAAAATACTATTTGTTTTCATTACAAATTCTTTGGCACCCTGTTAATTTTGAAAATCTCTAAATTTTGCACCCAAAGAAAATGCCTTTCCCCATCCCTTTCCCAGGCATACAATGCTGTCTATAAAACAGCTACTAGTTGAGAAACAAAATAAAAATTTATCAACAGCAGGGAAACACTAAGATTACCTACCAAGTTGCCAAAAGGGAAATTTCATTTATTTTGCAATCCTGAAATGGGCAAATCGGTCCTCAGTTTTAGCTGATTAACCAGAGGTCCACTAAATATTTTGACCTTGAAGTGTTTTTAAAAATACAAAGATATGAAGAGGTAAAAATAATCTGCTGTTCTGATAATTAAACAAAAACATATCTCCCCTCGTTGTCACACCAATCGTCATGTTGAACAATTCAGATATTAAATGAATCCCTCATAATTTTGCATGAACACTCTTACTGCCATCTAATGTCTTCTTAGTGGAGTCAATGATGTGATTGTCAGTTGTTCTCACATGAGACATTTTTAGCAAATGGGAAATGGAAGCAACATTTAAAAATTCCAAGATCATCACTTATAGATAGGCATGCTTATTTACATATGTTTATTCTTTTTTTTTTTTTTTAACATTTGCTCCCTTTACTTTAAAAGCTTCTGGGCATGAATACATTAACATATACTATTAAGTAACTTTTTGAGAGGGAAAGTGTATGCTGTAGAGATGTTAATTAAACAACATTAAGGGAAACATCTATAAACAGCTCACAGGAAAAAACATCAGTTGATCATTTAGGTATAAGCTGTAAAGAAAATGGACTTTTAGATGGAAAAATAAACCCATTATAGATATCCAGTTACATCTATAGTAGTAGCCATGAAGACGAATACAGTAGGTACAGAAAATGCAAGCAACAGCATTATGTTTTCAGAAAGTAACCATAAACAGTTGCATATGAGAAAGACTATTGGTTTCATAATTATTTAACGAGAAGGATAAATCTTAAGAAAAGTTTATAGGGATTCCACAACCAAGTTTTACAGTTAGAAAGGTGTGTGTGAGTGACAGTAAGTGAGTGTGTGTGTGAGAGAGAGACAGAGAGAGAGAGAGAGAGAGAGAGAGAGAGAGAGGGAGAGAAACCCATCACTTTATTTAGGCTTTGCATTTGTTTAAATGGGGAAGTGATAGCCACAACAAAAGCTAAAATTCCTATCTTCATCAACGCGGATCACAGATCACTCACCAGGTCTGAATTCTGGGATCAAAGAGTGGTCATCATCACCTTATTGGCAATAAAATAAATAAATAAAAAAGACTTATATCTGTGTTTTACACAGATGTTATGAGTTAAATTGTGCCCCTCCCCTTAATTTATGTCCACCCCAGAATGTGACCTCCTTTGGGTCTTTAAAGATGTAATTCGTTCAGAATTTTGATATGAATTCAAACTGGATTTAGGAATCTCTCTAGAAAAAGTGACTGGTATCCTTATAAAAAGAGGAGAGGAAACAGAGACTTAGAGATGAAGGCAATGTGAAAACGGAGGGAATGGCTGGAGTTATCTACAAACCAAGGAATGCCAGGAATTGCCAGAAAACACCGGGAACTATTAGGAAGGTGCTGAATACTTCACTCTCAGAGCCTACAGAAGGAGCCAACCTTGTAAACAACTTGATTTAAGACTTCAGCTCTCCTACTGTAAAAGGATTTCTGCTATTTTAAGTCACCAAGTTTATGGTAATTTGCTACAGTAGTTTTAAGAATCTACTGTAACAGCTGATAAACTAGTAACCATTTTCTCAGCATTTACAGAGGTCTGATACATGTTAGAGCACTGCCTGAACTTATGTTCATTGTAATCACTATTAAACTCCAGATTCTGATCCACTGATTCTTGGGAAAGTTCTGGTTATGTCTAACAAATTACGAGGTGATGCCTATTTAGCTTCTTCTAGAAAGACATTTTCAGTAACAAAACTATAATAGGTCACAACGAAGAACTCTAATCTATAAACTTTTTTGTTTCATAGCTGCAATTTCGGTGAAAAGGCATATTTTACAACATGTAAAGTTACAAACAATTGAAGAAATATGTGATAAAGATTAAAAAATAAATGTCATCAGTGTGAGATGGATTCAACAGGAGAAGTCTTCCAATTTACAACATAAGTAACAAAAGGCAGAATATAATGTGCTATAAATAGAATTATTATTGCTATATAAAAATATCTATACAGGGTGAGAGACTGGATTTGTTAGGATGGGAACAATATGAATTGTTTTGTTTCTTTTTTAAAATTTCTACTGTTATTTTTATTGTTCTCAATTTTGGGACTAGTATTTCAATAGCCAGGGCCTTTGAATCTTGTATTGAAATAAGTATAGAATACAGATGCCAATTTATTTCATAGATTTATAGGGCATTTTTTTCAAATATTATGATACTTGCCATTTAAGGCTAATGATGCTTCCAGAATGTTTCAAGAGATACATTTGACCAATAGTTACACAATAAACACATTTATCAGTGTAATATTTCACAGTCCTGTACATTTTCTGCTCTTATCAGAAATGCCATGACAGACAGCAGGAGTATTATCAATAGCGATGGGAAAAATAACTTTACTCCAAATTTAGTTTTAGAGATTTTGGTCTTCTGGTGTATTTTCAGCAGCTCCTGATAGACTGACATTACCTATGAGACTTGAAAACATTTTCGATAAAGCTGAGCATTGCATCCTCCACTCTGGTTAGCACCAATGCTACTACCCATATATCAAGTGGGTGAAGAGCAAGTGACAACTTCTGTATAAAAATTAGGTATGACTGCTGGGTGTGGTGGCTCACACCTGTAATCCCAGCACTTTGGGAGGCCTAGGCAGGTGGATCACCTGAGATCCTGAGTTCAAGACCAGCATGGCCAACATGGTAAAACCCCGTCTCTATTAAAAACACAAAAATTAGCCGGGCATGGTGGCAGGTGCCTGTAATCTTAGCTACTTGGGATACTGAGGCAGGAGAATTGCTTAAACCCATGAGGCAGGGACTGCAGTGAGCCAAGACCCTGTCACTGCCTCCAGCCTGGGCGACAGAGCGAGACTCCATCTCCACACCCCCCCCACCAGAAAAAAAAGAAAGAAAAAAGAAGTTAGGTATGAGTTATCATTATTTTTTAAATATAGTACCCTTTAATAGGTAAAGACATGCAACATGATAGAAGCTAGCAATAATGTATAATCTTATTAAAAAATAGATCATATGAACATTTTACTGTACATTCTCATTATTAAATAATGCTTTGTGTACATATATTTCACAATTTCAGCTGAAGATTTTCTCCTCCAGAAGTGATATTACTATTTTTACCACAGAAAATTTAAACCTAATAATTTCCTACAAGATAAAGTTATGCTTAACCAATAAGTTTGTAAACAAAGTAATAAAGCACCTATAAAAATATGAGTTGCTTTTTGATGTAGCTATAGATATTTAAAAATATAGACTAATTCTGCAAGTTTATTAGATCCCAGTCAAGTCAAAAATCTACAGCCTAGGCATTTACCGGTGCCACTAGCTATCTAAGAGTACGTGAACATTTGTAACATTATGAAATCTTTGCAGAGTTACACAAATAGTTGTGGATTTATTTTATGACCTTATGTGTTACAAACATATACTAAAATGTTTATGTTTAAAATTACATCGTGTCTAATATGTAAGTTTCTTCAAAATAATAAAAGTAGAAGTGAATGGAGGTTAGAATGGGATGCTGTATTCTTTCCAATTTTTATATATGTTCAAAATTCTCCATAATATGAAGGGAAATATTATATTAAAAAGTCTGTCAATTTCGTTTCTCCTACTGGTACTCCATAGCGCTTTGTGCTTCTATCAAAAAAAAAAAAAAAAAAAAAAAAAACTTTTCACATTTTATTGCTGTTTGTCTTTCATGACAGACTCTAGGTTCCATAACGGAAATAACCATGTAACTGTATTCCCCAATTAACACAGTATCTAGCATGAAGTAGGGGTTTACTAAATATTTACGGAGTGAACAAAGTTATGAATAAATGAATATAAGTACAACAGTTGTTCCCTGTTTCCCATAATGTTTAGAATTGAAAATATTTGGCCATATATTGGTGGGATAATGGGTGTTCATTGCCATGGAGACCAGCTTCACTTCTCTCCTAGGCTCACATTGTATTTGAGGCCACATCAAATAAGAATAATTGGAACTAAAACAAACCAGGAGGTCATTGTGTTTGTACTGCACAGCAAAAGCTATTCCAAAATGACTCTTCTTTTCTGTTAATACTTGTTGTTGATTATAGCAAATACTGCATTTCCAGATCAGAGTATCCTGCCTCCTTAAATGTCTTTTGTCTTATAGATGAAAAAAACCTGGCTAAATAGGCTAGGTTTTATATCTCAAAGCAGGTAACTTAGAGAAGAGTGGGCCCTGGGAATAGGCAGACTAAGGCATCTTTGAGGATTCTGAAATTCTGTGTACACCAAATGAATATTTATTTTAAAAAGTTTTTGCAATGATTTGAATACCTTGATGGAATTTCCTCCTTATGTTTTCACTTTTTTCTTCCTTCCAGTAAAGAACCAGAGATGCTTTCCTGAAGTTAAATGGAAGCTGTAACATGTTAAAGCCTTACTGCTAATTCCTACCAAGGGATAATTCAATGATCTAGAAAGAAGACCTAGATTTATTCTCAGTTCTACTTCTCCTAGATGAGAGACCTTATTAGGCAACTCATTCAATCTTTCTGAGACTCATATTGTTCACCAATGGGAGAATACAATTCAAAATTTTCAAAGTTGTAGGTAATACATAAAAATCATGCTATGTAAAATAAAACGTGCTACATATTTATACACACATAACCTCACATGTAATTTCAAAATTATGTACTTCAGCATTAAAATCCTAAAGGAACAGAACAAGTAATTCATAAATTTTCATGGGAAATGTCTCCAGGGTGTGTGTTACACATCCCTCCCTCCGTTCCTTCCACAAGCAGAGGGTGGATTAATCTGTTTCATGGTACATTATCTACATTGGTTCTTGAAGAGTCCCTTTCTTAATTTATTAATTTATTGATTTCCTTTATCTTAATTCCACACTCCTATTTCCTCCCTCCTCTGTACACATCCATTAATGCGTTTAATGTTCATCTTTTGTTTATACGTTGTTGCAAAATGTGCACTGTTGATTTATGTGTCTGCTTTTTATTTCAACTGATAGTGGATTCTAGGCATTTTTTCTTTAATTAAAAATGTTTTTTCTACATTTTTAATAATGATATGTGCATGTCTAGACCTAGACTTCTAATTGCTCCATAGTTCTCTATCCTCCTGTGTCTCCAGTGTATTCTCATGGTATTGTGAAACTACGACTCTCAGGGCACTCCACATTTTACCTATTCATTAGCCCATTGAAGACCTCCAGATTCCACTAATGCCAGGAAACCTCAAATGATGTCACATGGGCATTTTCACACAAGTCCACCTCCACCCACATACCTATGTGAATACAGTGTGTGTGTATGTGTGTGATAGTCATTAGGAGAAGATGTGGTTGGGTCATAGGGTACCCGTACAATAAACAGAAATAAGTAGCCCCAAATTGGTCTCCAGAATGGCTGCATTATTTTCTACTCTCAAGTCCAAATATTTTACAGCATTCTAATCCAAATTTTGGTGTTAGTTTTCTAAATTTGCCAATAGAATGATTGTAAACTGATATGACATTGGTTTTTAATGGGCATTTAGCTGATTACTTGTGAGTTTCATAATCTCTCTACATATTAATAAGCCTTTTGGAAATCCAGATCTGTTATTATCCCAACTTTTTTGGGCCTACTTTTTTGGTTAGGGTTGTAGTTTTTCTATGGGAGTTGTAGGAATTGTGTATGTATTTGCTCTCCTTGATATTACTTCCATATTAGTTTGAGATTTGGCAAAAATCCTTTCTCCCATTTTGTCATTAGTATGTTAGGTCTGTCAGAGTTTTAACTATTCAACAGACATCTTTAACTTTCATGTTACAGAGTTTACCCATTTTATGCCATATGCTTCATGGTTTTATAATTTTATTTAAGAAGCCCTTAACCAATCTTAAGTCACTATGCCTTTAATAGTCCTAATCCTGTTGAGTTACATTCTTGTAGGTGGTTTTAGGCAGATATGCAGCTTCACTTATCTCCATATAGTAAATTGGCTTTAACAATGCCATTTATTAAATAATCTGCCCCATCCCAATTGAATTACAGGACTCTATCTACTGTATATTACCTTCCCATCTATGTATGCAGAATTTTTCTAAACAAAATTGTGAAGAATTGACATTGTCACAATATTAGTCATACATGAAAAACCATGGAGATATTCTAATTTTTAGATTGTTTTCAATGCCCTTGACTAGAGGTTTAAAGTTTTCTTCAAAGGATTGCCATAACGTGAATGTTTGTGTCCTCTTAAAATTCATGTGTTGAAATTCTAACCCCGCACTGTGATGATATTAGGATGGGACTTCTGGGAGATGTTTAGGTCTTGGGGGTGGAGCCCTTACGAATGGGATTAGTGCCTCTCTAAAGGAAGCTGGTGAGATGCTTTTTTCTCTTTCACCATGTGAGGATATAGCAAAAAAGTGCCATCTATGAATTAGAAAACTAATCCGCATCAGACAGCTGAATTTGCAGCTGTTTGATATGGACTTCCCAGCCTCCAGAACTGTGAGAAATACATTTATTTGGTTTACAAAATACCAAGTTTATGAAAGTTTCTTATGGAAGCCTGAACAGCCTAAGGCAGAGACCTTTCAGATTCATTGTTAATGTACTACTATATACTTTATGTTTCCTGTTGCTCTTCTTAATGGAGTCATATTTAATTTTATTTTAATTTTATTATTCTTGGTTTAGAAAAATACTATACAATTTTATTTTATGGAGAAACTTGCTGAACTCTTCTTTAGATTTAATAATTTGTCAGTTTATTCTTTTAGATTTCTGATATAAATGATTATTTTATGTGTTTTCTTCAACTTGTCATACAAAAATTTCCCAAGAGCTTTCTCACATAGAACAATAAAGATGACTCACAAATGTTGAGCAGCAACTGAGACCTCTCTTCTGAACTTCAGATTAGGCAAAGAGATCCTCAAATTCCACATAAATTTACAATATATTGTTTGAAAATTTGTCTTTTTCTGCTATTTCTTACTAATGATTGATATAACTCTCAATACAGTTGCACAAAGCAGAAAAATAGAAGTCATCCTGAAGGGCATACTTATACTTCAAAGTCATATCTCAAACATTATCATGTTGTGGCAATGCTATCTTCTTGGCTTTTAGTTCTTATTAATGTGAATTCTCCTCTTCTCTTTTCTCTTCCTTCTTATCTACTACCATAAGTCTTGTAATTATTCTTCCTGTATCTTCACCCTTGGTTCTCTTCACGTGGTAGTTAAATGCTAACCTTTTTTTTCTTTTTATTGGAAAGCAAAGTTTGCAAAGTATTTGCTTTTTAAAATATTTTTATTACATTTTCATTATTTTGGCCAGAAAAGTAAAAAGTCTTCAAAATGACTTATAAAGTCCTTCACAGACTGATGCTTTCTTAATTCTCTAAAATCTAATTAAGTACAATGATATCCTTGGTTTATGTTTATCCAATTGCTAGAATTTCCGCTCTTCTTCCAAGTCCTATAACTAATTATTACATTTCTCATGTTTGTCTTTAGTAATATTGTCCTAAATGCACACACAAGGTCTTTGAATCAGTGAGGGATTTTTTTCTATACACACTGTATTTGCCTGGATTCTCTAGAGGGACAGGAATAAGAGGATAGATGTATATATGAAGGGGAGTTTATTAAGGAGTATTGACTTACATAATCACAAGGTGAAGACCCACAATAGGCTGTCTGCAAGCTGAGGAGCAATGAAGTCAGTCTGAATCCCAAAACCTCAAAAGGAGGGAAGCCCATAGTGCAGCCTTCAGTCTGTGGCCAAAGGCCTGAGAGTCCCTGGCAGATCACTAGTTAACTTCAAGAATCCAAAGTTCAAGAATCCAATAAATCATTCTAATATAAGGACACATGCACACGAATGTTCATTGCAGCACTGTTTACAATAGCAAAGACTTGGAACCAACCCAAATGCCCATCAATGATAGACTGGACAGGGAAAATGTGGCACATATACACCATGGAATACTATGCAGCCATAAACAATGATGAGTTCGTATCCTTTGTAGGGACATGGATGAACCTGGAAACCATCATTCTCAGCAAACTGACACAAGAACAGAAAATCAAACACCACATGTTCTCACTCATAGGTGGCTGTCGAACACGTGGACACAGGGAGGGGAGCATCACACACTGGGGTCTGTTGGGGGGAAATAGGGGAGGGACAGCAGGGGATGGGGATTTAGGAAGAGATAGCATGGGGAGAAATGCCAGATATAGGTGATGGGGAGGAAAGCAGCAAATCACACTGCCATCTGTGTACCTATGCAATAATCTTGCATGTTCTTCACATGTACCCCAAAACCTGAAATGCAATTAAAAAAAAAGAATTCAAAAGCTGAAGAACTTGGAGTTCAATGTTGCAGGCAGGAAGCATCCAGCACAGGAGAGTGATGAAGGCAGGAAGACTCAGCAAGTTAAGTCTTTCCACTTTCTTCTGCCTGCTTTATTCTAGCCTCTCTGACAGCTGATTGTTGGTGCCCACCCAGAATGTGAGTGGGTCTGCCTCTTCCAGTTCACTGTCTCAAATATTAATCTCCTTTGACAACACCCTCACAAACACACCCAGGAACAATATTTGCATCCTTCAGTCCAATCGAGTTAACACTCAATACTAAACATCACACTCACCACTGATTGTTTTGTACAATCAACCCCCTAGACTAACTTTGCAGTGTTGGTTCCTCAAGGACCAGCTGCCTCCCCGAGTTATACAATGAGAGCCAGAAAGAAAAATGTCCTATATTTACCCCTTGAGTGAGAGTAAGAAAGTGAGAGAGATTAAAGAAGAAGGGCCTTTCCTTGCCTTAGGGGAGGGTCTGTAACTGGGTCGTGGGACAGGTAGGGGCTCAGCTCCCCCCCCAGATTGGATGTGTCTGAGGTTCTTGCGCTCCCTTTGTCCCAAGAATGAGGAAGGGGCACTGGAGGCACAGCGAGCTTACCCTTCAAGTAAATATTGGGCCCAAAGAGTTTAGCAGAGAGTGATTTATTAGGCAGAGAAAGAGAGAAGTAGAGAGAGCTCCCATGCTGCTGTGGGAGGGAAATTCAGAGGGAATATCTGCACAGGCAGAGAGGGAGAAACAGCTCCCACGTTGCCGTGGGAGGGGATCTGCACAGGTAAGGGGCAGTGGGACTTTAATCTTGGAGTTGTTCCCACTGCGTTCATGTTCTCATCCAATGAGAGTAGTTCTTTTAAACTTCCTCTGGAGTGACTGATCTTCATTTCTGATATCGGATTGGCTGTCCAATTCACAACAGAGCCACTTCCTCCCAGAGCTTTCTGAGGGCTTTTTAAACAAAGGGGCACACCTGGAATTTTACTTAGCCCACAAGCAGGAAATCAGACAAAGAACTCTAGGTTCCCAGATGGCTAGGTGGATGGAGGCATGGCTGGGAAGCTCTTGCCTTTGAAACCACGCCACTTCTGGACTTGGTTTTCCTTAACACAGTCCCTCAGATCTACTTGGAGAAAGTACTGAAAGACCTTACCCTACTACTTTGATATTTAAATACTTGTCACTAGGGAAAAGACAAGTATTTTTCTCCTCCAGTGGGGGGAAAAAGTATTCTAGTACTTAGGCTTCAGTACCATCTTTAAAAATTAAACACATATCTCTTGAGATAAGAAAATCTCTCAAGTTCTCTAATTAGTTGTAATTTTTAATAACTGTATGTTAAGATATGTTTTAAATACCATACAATTTATTGATTTAGAGTACATATATCCATCATTTTTAATATATTCACAGCTTGTTCAAGCATTACCACAATTGACTTTAGAACAATTTAATCACCCCCAAAACAAACCCCCTATCCATTTGCAGTACTCTCCACTTTCCTCCCAACTTCCCAAGCCCTAGGCAATCAGTAACTTACTCTCTATCTCTATGAATGTGCTTATTCTGGATATTTCATATCTTTTTATGAAATGAGTAGTTCAGTATGTGGTCTTCTGTTGGTTTCTTGCAAGTAGCAGAATGTTTTCAAGGTTTATCTATATCGAAGCATGTATTGATAGTTCATGTTTTTTTGTGGTAGAATAACTTTCCATTGTGTGGATATATAATATTTACTTATCCAATATCAGATCATAGAAATATCAGTTATTTCAACTTTGGGCTAGTGTAAATGCTGCTGCTGTAAATATCCACATACAGACTTCTGCATGGGCATGTTTTCATTAAAATATATGTATATACACATATACCTAGTACTGGAATGGCTGGGCCAGACGGTAATTCTTAGTTTGAGGGACTGCCATGTAGTTTTCTAAACGAGCTGCCCCATTTTCCATTTTGGGGTCAAAAGACTTTATACCCTTACTGGCACTTGTTACTTTTTAAAATTACAATCATCCTAGAGATTATGATGTGGTACCTCATTGTAGTTTTGGTCTGTATTTCTTGATAGTTGAGGAAGTTGAACATCTTTGAATTATCATGGAATCTTAACAAAAATCAGTTGATTGTGCATGTGAGAAAAGTTTTTTGGACTTTCATTCTATTCTATTGATCTTTATGTCTCTACTTTAGCCAGTACCTTGAAGCCTTGATTACTGTGGCTTTACAGTAAGTTTTGAAATCATTAAGTATAAAACCTCCAATTTTGTTCCATTCATTCAAGATTATGGATCCCTTGTATTTCCATATGAATTCTAAAAGCAGCTTGTCCATTTCTGCAAAGAAGTCAGCTGGGGTTTCATAAATGATAAACAGATAATTAATAAAGATTAATAAATAAATTTGGGAAGTATGCCTTCTTCATAGTGGTATCTTCTGATCCATAAATATAGATGGTCTTTCTGTTTTAGTTCTTTAACTTGCTTCAAGAATGTTTTGTTTGTATTTACTTTCTTATGTTTATTATTATTTCATTTTGTTAAGATAGAATTTTTTCTTAATATCGTTTGAGGTTGTTTATTACTAGCATATAAAGTAGCATTCTTGTATATTGATCTTGTATCCTACACCCTGGTAAACTCATTAAATTAGTTGTAATATGCTTTTAGTGGATTTCTTTGGATTTTCTTTATTTACAAACATATCATGTCAATAAAGATAGCTTTACTCTCTTTTCAATTCAGATGCCCTTTGTTTTCCTTACTTGCCTAACTGCCCTGAGAAGAAATTCCAATATAATGTCAAACAGAAATATCAAGCAAAAACATTAAAAAAAATTTTTTTTTGAGGAAAATCACATCTTTTTCATCATTAATGGTGTTGTTTCTGGATTTTTCATAAATGTTTTTAATAGAGTTGAAAATGCTCCCTTTTATTCCTAGGGTGATGTTTTTTTTTTTTTCTCATGAAACAATTTTGAATTATAACAAATTATTATTCTGTGTTTATTGAGAAACCAAGTTTTCCCCCTTTATTTTATTAATATGTTATACTATATTAATTTTCATAAGTTGAACTTATGTTACATTCCTGGGAGAGATCAAAGTTGATATTATGTATAATCATTTTCACATGTTGTTGGTTTTGGTTAGCTACTCTTGTTAAGAATTTTTACATCTATGTTCATAAGAAATATTAATCAGTAGCTTTCTTTTCTTATGTTGTCTTTATCTGGTTTTAGTATTAGCATAAAATTGGCATCATAGAATGAGTAGGGATACTCACCCTTCCCTTCTATATTTTGGAAGAGACTGTGGCAAGTCCATATTAATTTCTCTTTTAACACTTGGTGATATTGTCTAGTGATGCCATTTACTCCTGAATTTCCTTTATGAGAAGTGTTTTTATTACAGATTCAATCACTTTATTTGCTATAGGTCTATTCATATTTTCTACTTCTTCTTTAAGTATTTTGATACTTTGAGTCTTTCTATAAAAGTATTTATCTGAGTAATCAAATAAATAGCATACGTTTGGCTATAATATACCCTTAAAATTATTTTTATTTCTGTGAGGTAAGTAGTGATGCCTCCTCTTTTATTCTTAAATTTAGTAAATTTGAGTATTTCCTATTTTTTATTGATCAGTTTAGCTATTGTCAAATTTGTTGATCTTTTTAAAGAAAAATACCTTGTCCTTCAATGGTTTTGTTAATTCCTTTTTCTATGTTCATTCATCTAGTTTATTAATTTCCCCTCTCATATTTATTAGTGACTTTCTTCTAATTGCTTTGGATTTAGTTTTTTGCTCTTTTCTAATGTGTTTACATACTTGATTTGAGATCTTTCTTCTTTATTAATACAATATTTACAGCTCTGCATTTAGCTTGGAGTATTGCTCTACTGCAACTCAGAAGTTTTGGAATGCTGTTGTCCTCATTTTCATTTATCTCAAAGAATTTTTCTAATCTGCACTGTGATTCGTCCTTTGATCCATTTGGTACTTAGAATTACATAGTTAAATTTTCACATATTTGTGAATTTATTATTTTTTATTGATTTATAATTTTATTATATTGTGACTGGAAAGCATATTTTGTATGACTGCAATCCTTTAAAATGAAGAGAATTTATTATGGTCTATCATATTCTGTATCTTGAAGAATGTTCCATGTGCACTTGGGAAGATGGTATATTCTGCTGTTTTTAGGTGGAGTATTCTATAGATGTTTTTATATCAAATTGATTTATACTAATAGTAAAGTGTTCAATTTTCTTATTGATCTTCTGCCTGTTTCATCCATTATTAAAAATGGGGTATCGAAATCCCCAGTGATTATTGTTGAGTTGTCTGTTACTTCAGTTCTGCCGGTTTTTCCTTCATGTAATTTTGGGGTCTGTTGATAGCTGCATATATGTGTATAATTGCTGCATGCTTCCACTGGATAATTTTTTTATTATTATGTCTCTTGATCTCCAGCAGACTTTATTTGTTTTAAAGTAAATATTGTGTGACACAATATAGTCATTGTAGCTTTCTTGTGTTTGCTGAATGGTATTTTTTTCATTATCTTACTTTGAACACATTTTATCTTTAAATTTAAAGTGTATTGCCTATAGATAGCATAAAGTGGGATTTTTTTCCTCTAGTCAGACGATCTCTGCCTTTTGACTTAATCTTTTAGTTGTTTCACGCTTGATTTTATTATTACCATTGAATTTACTCATTTTATTTATTTACTTTCCACTAAGTCTCATGTCTTTTTTGTTCCTCTATTTCTCCATTATTACTTTCTTTTTCATTAAGTAAATAAATTCTAGTGTAACATATTTATTCTGTTACTAAATTTTTTATCATATTTTTGTTCTTGTTATTTAGCTGTGGTGTTAGAGGCTTCTCTAGGGCTTTTTATATAGACGTCTTATATCCTGATTCTGATTTCCATTAACATAAAGTTTAGAGAGAGATAGAAACGTTACTTTCCTCTCTCCCCTTTTTGAACTATCAGTATTATACATATTGTATCTGTAAGTGTTACAAACCCAATAATAAATCACTTTAACTGTTACTATCTATAATTTAGTATCTTTTTAAGAAATTAAGGAAAGAAAATAACTATAAACTTACAGAATTTGGTATATTAACATTCTTAATTACCCTTTCTAATACTCTTCACTTAGTTATATTAATTTGGCTTCCCTAGTGATGTTTATTTATTTTTTAATTTCAATAGATCTCTGCTCCTACCCACAACTATTGAGCTCTTATGCCAAACATATTATATTAGCATATATTACATTCCCAACAATATAACTATATAGATATTGATGAATAAAAATGCTTTAAAATGAATTAGGAAAAGAAAGGAGAAGAAATATGCACATACACGTTCATTAGTCATTACATTACCATATTTACCATTTCTCACTGTTTGCATATGTGGATTTCAATTATTGTCTTATATCACTTGCTTTCACCCAAAAGAACTTTCCTTAGTATATCTTGCAAGGAAGTTCTACTAGCAATGAATTCTTTTAGGTTTTGTTTATCTATAAGTGTATTTTATCTTCATTTTAAAATAAACCATTGCAAGATTTAAGTTTCTTGTTTCACAGCTGTTTCTTTTTGGGATGGGGCCTTATTTTTAGTGCTTTCGATGTGCCCTTTCACTATCTTCTGGCGTGTCCTAAATTTATTGGAGTTCCTTTTTATATGAGAAATCATTTTTTTCTTACTGTTTTCAAGAGTTTTTTTTTTTTTTTTTTTAACTTTTTTTTTCAACTTTTTTTTTTTTTTTTTTGGTTTTTTTTTTTTTTATGTTCCTCTTCCTGAGAGTTTTTGAGCTTCTTGGATGTGTTAATGAAAAATTTTCACTAAATTTGTGGATTTTTCAGCCATTATTTCTTGGATTATTTTTTCTGCTTCTTATTTTTTCTCCTCTTCTCCTGATACTCCCAGTATATGTATATTTGAGAAATTAATCTTGTCCTCTGTTGGCTCTGCTGGCATTATACAAACTCTTGGACTTTGCTAATTGGTAACTAATTAATTTACTGTTATGACCTGGGATATAAGTTGCTCCACAGTCTAACTTAATTAAAAATTTGGAAGGGGTAGTTGTTCAGACTCATAGTTGAAAAAAACCAAAGCTAACATTATACTACATAGAAATATAACTGAAAACTTTTAAGATCTAGAAGAAGACAAAGATGTCTACTCTCACAATTACTTTTATCAAAGAAAAAAAATATCATATGCTAGTGAGGATATGGCAAAAGGACAATGCTCATACAGTGTTGGGAATGCAAATTAGTACAGCCAATGTGAAAAACGGTAAGCAGGTCCCTGAAAAAATTTAAAACTACCGTTTCGTCTAGTAATTCCACTACTGGGAATACAGCCAAAGAAAATGAAATCAGCAAGTCAAATAGATATCTGCACTCTCATGTTTATTGCAGCACTATTCACAATAACAAATATATAGAGTCAACCTATATGCTCAATGGATGAAAGGATGACAAAAATGTGCTACATATACACAATGGAATATTATTAATTCATAAAAAGGAATAAAATCCTGTCATTTCCAGAAACATGGATGAAACTGGAGGTCATTATGTTAACTGAAATAAGCCAGGCAGAGGAAGACATGTATTGCATATTCTCAATTATATGTGTAATAGTTCAATTTCACACTGCTGATAAAGATATACCCATACCATCAAGATACAGCCAATTTACCAAAAAAAAAAAAAAAAAAAAAAAGCTTAATGGACTTACAGTTCCATGTGGTTGGGGTGGCTTCACAATCATGGTGGAAGGTGAAAGGCAAGTCACTCAAATGGCAGCAGCCCAAAGAGATTTCGTGCAAGGAAACTCCCATTTTTAAAACCATCAGATCTCATGAAATTTATTCACTATCACAAGAACACCAAGAGAAAGACCTGCTCCATGGTTCAATCACCTCCCACCAGGTTCCCCTCATAACGTGGGAATTCTGGGAGATACAACTTATGATGAGATTTGGCTGGGAACACAGCCAAACGACATCATTTCACCTTTGATCCCTCCCAAATTTCATGTCTTCACATTTCAAAACAAATTATGCCTTCTCAACAATCCCCCAAAGTCTTAACTCATTTCAGCATTGACTCAAAAGTCCACAGTCCAAAGTGTCATCTGAGACTAAGAAAGTCCCTTCTGCCTGAGCCTGTAAAATCAAAACAAGATAGCTACTTCCTAGATACAACAGGGGTACAAGCATTGGGGAAATATAGCCATTACAAATGGGAGAGATGGGCCAGAACAAGGGGCTGCAGTCCTCATGCATGTCTGAAATCCAGCAAGGCAGTCAAACCTTAAATCTCCAAAATGATCTCCTTGACTACATGTCTCACATCTAGGTCATGCTGATGCAAGAAGTAGGTTCCCATGTGGCTTTGCAGGATACAGTTGAGTAATGGAAACTTAGCAAGAATTTGCCGTCCTCTAAGACACAAAATCACAAAATTATTTGAATCAAGTCAAAACTAGATCCTTTAAAAATGATCAGCATTTTCAAAGAATATAGTGACTTGTTTCTTCTTTGCTCACATTTGTCCTCTCCAATTTGGAGTCAGCAGGAGCTGTATTATACGTGAGAAACTATAAGTGGGGAGGAGGATGTGTGGAATGTTAAGATTTTCTCAGAATGTTCAGTTCTTGGTCTCTGACTTCTCCTCCAAAGATTATTGAAATAGTATATGTGATGTAGCTTTCAGATGTGATGGAGAGAAAAAAATACATTGAAAACCTATGGTTAAGAATTGTCAAATAGGACAGTAATTATGAGATAAATTATATCCAAAAAATTCATGTGAGGAATATATGAATTTGAGAGGCTAAGTATATATTATGTGGTTATGATAATGTTTGAGAACAATTTGCAAGATATCCCAAGCTAGAAAAGAGTTAGCTATTTTTTTTGTCATAAAGCCATGCTCAATGTTTGCAATTTCTTTCAATCCTCTTTACATATTCACTGTAAATGCCTTAGTGTTTTCTATATAAAGATCCAGTAATTTATTAAACACTATAGTTGTTTGTTTGTTTTGACTTTACTATTTTTTAAAAAATTAAACTTTATTGCCAGAATATGCTTATTTAATATTTTTTATTCTAAAAATATGGATTTTTGCTCTACAACATCCATTGACTGAAAGTTTTTTGGGGGAGAGGAAAAATGATCTATTATTTTATAAGAAGTAGTTTTTATTAATGCAAATTTACTAGCTGTTATCACTTTGAATAGAAAAGAAAATTGATAAAGATGAGAAATGGGGTGCTGGCCTCTGAATGTCTATGCTATGATTCTAGGTGTCTCCAATTAAGAAAACCACACTGAGGAAGAGAATAAAAGGTAACAAGCAGGTTGTTATTTCTTTTTTGAATTGAAACCCTTGTTTTTTTTCTTTTCAGTTTTTAAGAGGGCAATCATTTCTACCTCTTACAAAAGATTCTTTTGTTGGGAAAAAAAGGGAATTGATTTTTCTTTTACTCACAATGAAATGAAGAAGCATGTAGAATAAAAGAACAATTATAATAAGCAAAATCTTGAATTCTTTCAGAGTAATCATAAAACCTAGAATTGTTATTAATCAAGGACAAAGTATATTGAGATATGTTTCAAGGTTTGTTTTAGTATCTTAAACTTAGCTTCAACTCACCAGATTAGACCACAGAAATTTCTTATGGAGAAAATTTACATAGTATTATCTCTACCACACGCAAGTCAATTTACCATCCATAGTCAAGAGAGAATATCTTCACATTAGTATATTAAAAAAATGGTTAAATATCAAATCTTTTCTGTTGATAATTTAAACCTGAACATTGATCATTCGCTTCTCTTTTTCAGCCATAATTTAATGAAACTAACCTCAGAGAAACATCTTATTACCAATCCTTATTTGTTTTCAATTTCATAGGCATACATTTAGAAATAGCTAATTCTAAAGATTTAATAAATCCCTGAGAACAACATAATTACTACTGATAAATGTCTTTCCTGCAAAATATATAGTACGCACTGCAAAGTGCACATGTAAGCTAAATATTTATTAAAATGCAAATAACAGTTAAATAATTTAGGTTAAATTAACCATGCCATGTTTAGTAGTTATGTGTGTTAAAACTTGCAGTTTATGTGCATAGTTTGCTTACCTCCTAATCAGAATCACTAAGAGGATTTTCCTAAATATTTAGATTTGTAAGTTTTACATGAAGATTGTAATTCAATACAATGATTACAAACCTTCATATTTACATTTTCAGGGAAAATACGCAAGGGGCTTCTGGTCCAGAGAAGACATACAACCATTTTCTCTGCTCTTTTCCATTATATATGTGTATAAACTTTGAAAATTGTGTAAGAATTAACAATCTTGACACATGATAAAGGAAGGAAAGCAAGTTTGGGACCTCAGCACTGGAGGAACAGTATAGCAGCAGATTGTAGGATCCCCCCCCCACCCAACCCAATGAATAGAAGATGACTTCTCATGCCTAGCATTTACTGACCTCCAATCTAACAAGAGAAGAAAGTCCAGATATGATTATTTTTGCCCTAAGTTAAGGAAAGCCCTTAAACAGTATCAGATGAGACTTACAATATATAAGAGAGATCACTGGAAGCCTTGCCAAAAATAAGCAGACAGAGGAGGCATTCCTCTCCTCTGCTGGGCCTGAGGCTATTCTTTTCTACCAAGAGAGTTGAGGTGGCTAGGCAAAGATAGCAAGAGAGAGCCAGCTACAGCACTTGCCCTGGTACAGGAAGTCTCTTCATATCCATGGGCCTAAGATTCTGCCCCTACCTTCAGAGACACTAAAACTGGTGGGGAGAACTAGAAAAAGGGAGTTGATTACAGGAAGTGGGTCAAGTAAAATGGAAAATGACACAACCAGCTTAAGTGTCCCATCTGGGAAGCCTATTGTCCCACTGGCTGAATCCCATACTCAAAGACACCGGAACATCAAGGGCAATTCTCGGTGAATCCCTTATATCCTTGGTAAGAGATTCACCAAGAGTTGCCTGGCCTTGGGAAACCTCCTTCACCTCATATACAATCTATCATCCATCATACCAGGAATTGGAAGAATCACAATTTGAATGAGAAATGACAATCAACTGATGCAAACACTAAGGTAAACATATTAGAATTACACGAAAATAATTTCAAGGAAACTCATAGAAATTATTTAAAGCAAATAAAATGTGTGGAAAAACAGACTCTTTACAAAGTGAATATTATAAAACTAAAAACCACAACAGTAACAATTAAAATAAAAACTTCATCAAGAAATCTTTTACCAATCAGGAAAAATTGTTACTGAATTCAGTAATAAAGTAGACATGACACAGGATAGAATTAGTGACTTTAAAAGACATAACTATAGAATTAGCCCTCAATAACCTATAAGCCAACACAAAAGAGTTAACATTCATATAATTGTATTTCCAAAAAGAAAAGACAAAAAAGAAATGAAAAGAAAATATACTTCAAGAAATAATAGCTGAAAATTTCTCAATTTTGCAAGACATAAAACTACAGGTCAAGAAGCTGAACAAATTTTAGATATGATAAATATAAAGATATTTACAACCTCACACATCATAGGTAAACTATTAAGAATTACAGATAAAATATTCTGTCAACAGTCAAAGTAGAAAGATGAAATACCTATAGGGAAATGCCAGTAGCAATGATAGCAGATTTCTCATCTGCAAACATGAAAGCATGAAGGAAGCACTTTTCTTGCACTTAAAAAAGAACTACTCTCTACAAAGTCTATAGCTGCCTGATTTATTCTTCTGGGGGGCTTTAAGAAAAATCTAGACATTCTCAGATGAAGAAAAGCTTTTAAAAAATCACAAACATGCCTACCTTTAAAGATTGGCTAAAGTAATTTATTCAAAAACATAAAGGTTGATAATAAAAGAATGTATCTTGGATCATCAGGATGAAAGAAGAAAAAACAGAAAGAGACAAAATATGGTTAATGTAATAGATAAACCTTTTCTAGTAAGCTTTATCAATAATACGGGATGATTAAAACATAATTTGTAACACAGATTACCAAACACATGATGGTTAAAACTGGGAAATGAAAACCTAAATGGTGGCAGGGTCTCCATATTTTATATATTTTATTTAAAATGGTAAAATGTTGATACCAGCATATTGCAATGCCCAATGCAAACACTATGGAGACTTTATAATATAACCTGCCTGCAGATAGGAGCTACCCAATTAAGGTCTCCTCTCCACTGAAAGCCACACTTGATGGGATGATCTGTCTGTGGATAGGAGCTTCCCACTCTGGGTCTCTTCTTCTCTGAGTGCCACACTCATTGGCACAACCTGCCTGTAGAAAGGAGCTGCCCACTTTGGGTCTCCTGAGAGCTGTTCCGATACTTGATAAAGCTCCCATCCATTTTGCTCATCCTCCAGTTGTCCACATAACCTCATTCTTCCTGGACGCAGGAAAAGAACTCTGGACCTGCTGAACAGCAGGAATAAATTGAACTGTAATGCGTTTCTGGCCAGCTCACCAAATTGAAGGAAGTGACATGCCCCTGGGAAGCACAACTGAAGAGTGGCAACTCTTCTTGGCGGAGTGGGGAGAAGACTTCAGGATTCCCCTATTCAGAGCTGTAGCACTATAACCTCCCACCTTCTGCAGGTACCAGGTGGCTGCCTCATGCAACAGGAAGCAGCAGCAGGGCTGGGCCAGCCCAGGCACCATAGGCTGAAGCAGGGTGGTGGGACTGAAAGAGTTGTAATACAAATGGGCTGAAACATGCCCCACCCCGAATGCCTAGAGAAAAGCTGCATCCCTTGTGGGATCCCAGACCTAGGAGATCCCCAAGCCTTTGGGGATCTCATGGGCTGTGACATGCTGTAACCATCCTTTGTAGCTTCGGGGTCGCTGGTTTCTAAAAGTTGTTCAGGCACCACCACATTCCTCTTATCCAGACACTGGCCTAGCCACAAGCTGAGCATGGATATCA
>NW_016107415.1:4834144-4915347 GCF_001604975.1 Cebus imitator
TTGCATCATTTTAACTGATAACACAAAAATACAAAGAAACATAAAATACTATTATGAACAATTATATACCAACATATCATATAATCTAGAAGAAATGGAAACATTCTTGAGCATATACAACCTACCAGAATTGAATTATCAAGAAATAAATCATCGGAACTGATAAATAATGAGAAAGGAAGTTAAATCAGTAATGGGCCTGCCATCAAAGCATAGCTTAGGAACTGTTAGCTTCACTGATGAATTTTTCCAAACATTTAGAGAAAATACTAACACCAATTATTTTCAAGCTCTTTCAGCAAATTGAGGAGGGAATATTTCCAAACTCACTCTGTGAGGCCAGCATTACCTGATATCAAAACCAGACTAAAGTCACAACAGAAAAAGAAAACAGCAGACCAGTATCTATGATGAGCAAAAATGCAAAAATCTTTGACAAAGTATTAGCAAATAAATCTTGATAGCACATTAAAAAAGTATTCAGCATGATCAAGTGGGATTCATCCAAAGATACCGGGATGATTCAAAATATGCAAATCAGTAAACACATTATATCACTTTAAGAGAATCAAAGACAAAAACATATGATCATCTTAACAGATGCAGAAAAGGCATTTGACAAAATTCAACATCACTTTATAATAAAAGGTGTCAAACATTAGGTGTAGAAAATAGGTACCTAAACATAATAAATGCTATATACAGCAAACTCACAGCTAACATCATACTGAGTGAGTAACAGTTGAAAGCTTTTTCTCCAAGACCAGGAACAAAATAAGGATTCCCATGTTTACCACTTCTATTCAACATTATTACTAGATGTTCTATCTAGAGCAACTTTGCAAGAGAAATATAAATAAAAGGCATCCAAACAGGAAAGGAAGAAATTAAATTGCTTTTGTTGTAAACAACACAATGTTATATACAGAGTACCATAAATACTGTACCAAAAAAAAAAATAAAAGAGAGAGAGAGAAACTATTAGAACCAATAAACAAATTCAGTAGAGTTACCAAATACAAAATCAACCTACAAAAACCAGCAGGGTTTCTATACACTCACAGTAAAACATCTGAAAAACAACTCGAGAAAACAATCCCATTTATCATAACTACAAAACAAATAAGCAAATAAAATACTTAATAAATTGAACCAAAGGAGTGATTGATCTCTACACTGAAAACTATAAAAGATTCATAAATGATGTGAAAGAAGATACATCAATGGTAAGATAACTGTTGTTCATAAATTACAAGAATTATTCTTATTAAAATATTCAGAGTACCCAAAGTGATCTACAGGTTCAATGTAATTCCTATGAATATAAAAATGACATTTTTCACAGAAATAGAAAAAATTATAGAATTCATATACAATTACATACTACTCTGAATAGCCAAAACAATCCTGATCAAAAAGAACAAAGTTGTAGTCATGTCACTATCTGACCTCAAAGTACACCACAAAGCTATAATAATAAAAACAACATGGCATTGGCACAAAAACAGACACATAGTCCAATGGAAGACATCAGAGAGTCCAGAAATAAATCCACACATTTACAACCAATTGATTTTTGTCAAAGTTTTCAATAACATACATGAGGGAAATGCTGCTGTCTTCAATAAATGTTGTCTAGAAAACTAGATACCACTGCTCAAGGAAATAAGAGAGGACACAAACAAAAGGAAAAGGATTCCATCCTCATGAATAGGAAGAATCCATATTTTGAAAATGGCCATTAATTTTCAATTCAAAACACCATTGACATTCTACACAATATTAGAAAAAAAACACTTTACATTTTTTTTATGGAACCAAAAAGAACCTGTATAGCCATGACACTCCTAAGCAAAAGGACAGAGCTAGAGGCTCTGCTGACTTCAAATAGTTGACTTTAAACTATACTACAAGGCTACAGTAACCAAAACAGCATAGTACTGGTACCAAAACAGACATATATAAACTGATGGAACAGAACAGAGACCTCAGAAATAATACCACATATCTACACCCATCTGATCTTTGACAAACCTGACAAGAACAAGCAAAAGGGAAAGGATTTCCTATTTAATAAATGGTACTGGGAAAACTGGTTGGCCATACGCAGAACACTGAAAGTGGACTCCTTCCTTACACCTTATACAAAAATTAACATAAGATGGATTAAAGATTTAAATGTAACACTTCAAACCATAAAAGCCCTAGAAGAAAGCCTAGGCAATAATAATTCAGGACACAGGGATGGGCAAAGACTAAAACACCAAAATCAATTCCAGTGAAAGTCAGAATTGACAAATGGATCTAATTAAACTAAAGAGTTTCTGCACAGCAAAATAAACTAGCATCAGAACGAACAGGCAACCTATAGAATAAGAGAGAATTTTTGCAATCTACCCATCTGACAAAGGCCAAATATTCAGAATCTACAAAGAACTTAAATAAGTTTATAAGAAAAAAACAACCCCATCAAACAGTAGGCAAAGGAAATGAACAAAGATTTATCAAAACAAGACTTTTATGTGGCCAACAAACATACAAATAAAAGCTCATCACCACTGATGATTAAAGAAATCCAAATCAAAACCACAACAAGATACCATCTCACACCAGTCAGAAAGGCAATTATTAAAAAGTCAAGAAACAATAATTGTTGGCAAGGCTGTGGAGAAATAGGAATGCTTTTTCACTGTTACAGGAATGAAAATTAGTTCAATCATTGTGGAAGACAGTGTGGCAATTCCTCAAGAATCTAGAACCAGAAATACCATTTGGCCCAGCAATCCACTGGATACATATCCAAAGGAATATAAATCATTCTACCATAAAGACACATGCACATTTATGTTTCTTGCAGCACTATTCACAATAGCAAAGACATGAAACTAACCCAAATATCCATCAATGATAGACTAGATAAAGAAAGTGTGGTACATATACACCATGGAATACTATGCACCCGTAACGAAGAATGAGATTGTGTCCTTTGCAGAAACACTGATGAAGCTGAAAACCATCATCTTCAGCAAACTAATGCAGGAACAGAAGATCAAACACTGCATGTTCTCACTCATAATTGGGAGTTAGACAATGAGAACACATGGACACAAGAAGGGGAACAGCACATGATGGGGCCTGTTGTGGGTGAGGTGAAAGGGGAAGGATAGCATTAGGACAAATACTAATGCATATAGGGCTTAAAACCTAGATGATGCGTTGATAGGTGCAGCAAACCACCATAGCCGATATATACCTATGTAACAAACCTGTATGTTCTGCACATGTATTCTGAAACTTAAAATAATGTTAAAAGGTATTTTGTATATTGTATAATTATATAGTAAAATATGCTTTTTAACTGTTAGCATAAATTTCAGTTTTTAAATAATACATATGTAACATATAGTTGGATGCATTACATAAATTTTATCTTTCTGAAATAAATTAACACATTAAACCTAAAAAAAGAAAGTAGATACATGCAGGGGAATGAAATTAGATCCTTATCTTTCAACATATCAAATATTGCCTCAAAATGGATTAAACACTTAAATTTCAGACATGATACTATAGAACTACTAGAATAAAACAGAGAAAAAGCACAACATGGGGCTGGACAATGGTTACTTTGAATATGATTTTAAAAGCATAGGCTTCAAAACAAAAATAGGCAAATGGGATTCTATGAAACTAAAATGCTTCTGCACAGCAAAGGAAATAATAAGAGACAACCTACAGAATGGAAGAAAGTATTTGTAAATCATGTCTGATAAGTGGTTAATACTAACAGCTCAATTCAACACGAACAACTAAATAGCAAGACCACAAATAATTCAATTTAAAAAATGGGCAAAAGATCTGAATAGACACTGCTTAAAAGAATATATACTAGTGGCAGGCAGTTATATTCTTTTAAATCCTCAATATCATTAATTATTCTGAAAATGTAAACCAAAACCACATTGAGATCTCTCCTCACTCTTGTTGAAATGGCTATTATCAAAAAGACAAAAGACAAAAAATGTTGGCAAGGATGTGGAGAAAAGGGAACATTTTCACCCTGTTGATGGAAATACGAATTAGCATAGCTATCATGGAAAACACTATAGAGGCCCCTAAAAATATTAAAAAATAGAACCACCATATATTCAGCAATACCACTGCTTGGTATGTAGCCTACAAAATGAAATTAGTATGTCAAAGAGGTATTTGCACTTCCATGTTTATTGCAGCCTTATTCAGAATAGCAAAGATATGAAATTAACCTAAGTGTCCATTAGCAAATTAATGGATACAGAAAATGTGGTATATACAGACACCCTTTGTATCTGTAAATTCTGCATTTGTGGATTCAACCAAATGTGAAAATAATCTATAGAAAATTGTTGAAGAAAAATAATAAAACAAAAAGCCATGAAGCATTGTAACAAGCATTTACACAGCATTTTTTATCTTATTACATGTCATAAGTAATCTAGAGATGACTTACATAGGATGATATGCCTATATTATATACAAATACTACTCTATTTAATTCATGAGACTTTGTATATCAAAGCCCCATGAGCATTGGCTCAGCTTTATATCCACGGGGGTTCCTGGAACTAATTCCCCATGGATATGGAAGGATTACTGTATATACAATGAAATACTATTCAGCTATTTTAAAAAAACTCTGTCATTTACGGATGTCACATGGATGAATGTGGAGGGCATTGTATAAAGTCAAATAATTCAGGCACAAAAAGACAAATACTACATGATCTCACAAATATGTGAAATCTGATAAATTTGATCTCATAGAAGTAGAGAGCAGAATAGTGTTTACCAGAGGCTAGGGTGGTTAGTGGAGAGCAGGGTCCAGGGAGATTTTAGTCAAAGGATACATAATAATAATTAGACAGGAAGAATAATTTCAAGAGATCTATTGTGTAGCATAATGACAAGCATTAATGGTCATCTTTATATTCTCGAAAAATCCAAAGAGAGTAGACATTAATTATTTTAACCACAAAATGATAACTGTGTTAGGTAATGCATTTGTTAATTCGCTTGATTTAACCATTCTACAATGTATATTCTTCAAAACATCACATTATACACAACAAATACATATAATTTTATCTGTCAATGAAAAAACGAACTCAACTTGAGCATGTTTCACCATTGATTTACTTGCTATTGTGATTGTAGCAGTTGTTTCCCATATTATCCTCATACATTCTGAATGAATAGAATTAAGTATAAGAGTTTGAATATAAATTAAGGCTTCTTCATACATTGATTTCACGTTTAAGCCTAGTAATAGAAAAAATATCATATTGTCTGGCTTTGTACTGCAATTATCAAGAAGCACTAGAAGTATCTGACATTCACTTTGAAAATAGACACTAAATATTTATGAAGGTGCTTTGATTTGCGTAAAGACTTTCTCCTAACGAACTGAATACATTTATTTTTGTAAATTCAGTTCTGCACAAACTTCCTGCATTATTTTCATTGTTCCAGGTCCCAATTAAAATAATGAGTGTTTTTGCCTTCACAGAGCTTACAATATAATTGTGGAGAAAAAATATATATGTACATATGAAACAGATACCAACCCAAGACAATATCGGATTAAATATCCTGTGTGATTATAACAGCATGCAGGGTTGACAGGAACATGATGGAGAAGTCAGATCAGGTAGGCTAAAGAAGTCAGAAGCAATTAACAGGTGGTAGTGAGAGAAGGATAAACCCTTTATTTTCTCTGCTTAGAGGGAACATTGCAGAGTAGAGAGATGACTGGCTTTCCCTTCCTGATTTTACCACTTACAAGTGACAATCTTTCTGTAACTCAATTTCACCATTTAGAAAACTGAATGTGATGTACTTATTCATCAGGTTTATAAAAAAGGAAAAGGAAAAATGTAGGTAAAGGACCTAGCATTGTCATGGCAAATAATATATACTCCAAGAACAATTATTTCCCTGGGAAGAATTTGAAGTTCAAGTTCAACTTATATGGCTGTCTATTCTTAAAACACACTGCAGATAAAGTCAATTTTTCTCAATCACCATTTTTATATCTTAGGACACAAAAGATACTGAAAAGGATACAAATTAAATGACTTAAAAGGATACAAATTAAAAGGATAGGACTTAAAAGGATACAATTTAAATCCAGGTTAAGTACAAGGAGTATAGATTCTATAGCAATTTTCTGTAAAGATTCCAGTTTATCTGCTGAAAAAACGAAACAACTTTGCTGTTCCAACAAAGTAGTGGGCATCCAGGAGGTTTTACCTGTGGTAACACACCTGTGTTTATGCAAAAATGAGCCAGGAAAAGAATGTAAGAACAGCTAAGACAGCGTATATCAGGTAAGCCTGTCACTATATGGTATATCTCAGTGGATTGTCTTTCAGGGTAGTAGCCCATTTGCTGAAAAGGAACAGCTAATATAAAATAGAGCGTCAATTTCATAGAAACTAATATATTGTCCAATGTAAAAGAAAAGGCCTAGTACCAAAAATAAGCTCTTGTTCTCTCTCTCTCTCTTTCTCTCTCTCTATATATATGTGTTTGTGTGTGTGTGTGTGTGTGTGTGTGTGTGTGCATGTGTGTGTGTTGCTTATTATATATAACTGTATAAATATATAGTTATATAGTTGCTTAAGCCAGGCTTCAAAGATAATTTCACATCTCTAGGGAAATGCATAAAGTTCATAAGTAAAAAATAGAGACAAATTCAGACTTGTAGCCAGCATGATTTAATGTTTGGATTCTGCTATTGATATTATGGTTTTTAAGAATCAAAGGCGATGTTATTAGTAATTGCACCACGATCATGGCCATACAATGGAACTTTTGCCATAAACTGGTATGTATGGTACTCCCTACCTAAGTCATAATTGATCAGGTCTTAGGGCTATAAAGGTGAAGGTAGGGGGATTGTATTTGCTCCATGTGAGATAAAGCCTTAAGGACAGAGAGTCTGAATATTCAGAGACTGATTATTAGGAAGATACACATTAACACAAATAAATATGGTAGACAAGTTGACAGTCATGAGGTTTTTACAATAAATGTACATATACATTAAAAATATGGTAATTCTATTTTAATAAAACAAAATTCTAGCTTTGTAGTACACCTGAGGGCTGCACAGTTACAGAACTTAGATAAAAATACATTTTTGTTCTTTCTCCTGTGTAATATTATGCTTGCCTGTACCAAAACAAACATAAAATTTTCATGCTGAAAAAAGTAATTTTTTTTCATTTGCAACAGACATAGATCACTTTAATAGCTAATAAATTATTTTTCTCTTTCTAGTCTCTAAACGTCAAATGCAACATACTGTGAGCAGTGGTGTTTAGGAGGTATTTGATTTTAAAATCCTGAAGTACTCTCATAGTTAGCATTTCAAGCACATTTGGGAATCAAACTATAATTTTTTACCATAGAGGGCCAAAACCACAAGGAAACCATTTCAAATGAAGAAATGTGAATCAAGAAGGAAGCATGAAAAAATATAAGATTTTTTGTCTTGATAATGTTCCTGCGAATTCACAATATTTTAAAGTGATATTTAAATTCTAAAAATTTACCCTCGAGCCAATATAGCATAGACTTACGCTGACAATTACCTAAAACGTATTTGTTTCCAAACTGCAAAAACTTATTCAGGCATGAAATAAAAGAATAAATGGGCAAATTAGTATGTTCTTGAATATTTCACATTTAGTTGAATATTTTAATCTTTATTCAAAAAGTGTAAAATATGTGGTGAATCACGTGTTGATTTGCCTATGTTGAACCAGACTTTTATCCCAGAAATAAAGCCTACTTGATCATGGTGTTTCAACTTTTTTATGTGCTGTTGGATTCAATTTGCTAGTATTTTATTGAGGATTTTTGCGCACGCGCGCGCGTGTGTGTGTGTGTGTGTGTGTGTGCATGCACATGCGTCGGTGCACATGGGGTAGTGGAGTGGGGGCCAGCTTCGGGTATCTCGCTGATGTTAGCTTTATAGAATATGTTAGTTTGAGCACCTCTTCCTCAATTTTTTTGAATGGTTTTAGCAAGATTGTTGTCAGTTCTTCTTTGGTAGAATTTGATTGGGAATGCATCTGGTCCAGGGTTTCTTTTGGTTGGTAGGTTTATTTTATTACTGATTTAGTTTCTGAAGTTAATATTGGCCTATTGAGGGTTTCAATCTCTTCCTGATTTAATCTTGAGAGATTGTGTGCTAACAGGAATCTATCCATCTCCTTCAGTTTCCAAATTTGTGTGCACGGAGCTGTTCTTGATAATCTTAGGATCTTTTATGTTTCTGTGGGATCAGTTGTAATATCACTTATGTCCTTTCTGACCGCACTTATTTGGATCTTCTCTCTCTCTTTTTTGTTAATCCAACTAGATATTTATCAATCTTATATACTATTTCAAATAACAAACTCCCATTTTCATTGGCCATTGGCATGGATTTTTGCATCTCTATTTTATTAAGTTCTTCTCTAATTTTAGTTACTTCTTGTCTTCTGCTAGCTTTTTTTTTCTTTGAGTTCCATTAGGTGCAAAGTTACATTGTTAAATTGAGGCCTCTGTAACTTCTTGATGAAGATATTTAGAGAAAAAAATGTTCCTCTTACCACTGTTTCAGCTGAATCTCACAGAATTTGATGTTTTATCCATATTTTCATTAATTTCTAACAATGTCTTTTATTTCTGTCTTAATTTTGATGTCTACCTAGGAGTTATTCAGGAGTAAGATGTTCAATTTCTATGTATTTGCGTAGTTTTGAGAGATCCTCTTGGTATTTATTTCTATTTTTATTGCACTATAGTCCAATTTTAATTTTTTGAATTCATTGAGGCTTGCTTTATGACTGCGCATGTAGTTATTTTACAATATGTTTCATGTGCAGATTAAAAAAAGGCATATTCTGTGGTTGCTGGGTAGAGTGTTGTGTAGATGTCTATTAAGTCCAACTAATCAGGTGTCAAATTCAAGTTAGAGTTTCCTTGTTAGCTTTTTACCTCAACAATCTAATGCTATGAGTGCAGTGTTTAAGTCTCCTGCTATCATTGCGTGATTTCTACATCCTTTTGTAGGTCAACAATAACTTTAATGAATCTGGGTGCTCCAAAGTTGGCTGTGTATATGTTTAGGATACTTAAGCCTTCTTGATGACTTTTTCTATTTATTATCATGTAATTCCCATCATTGTCCTTCATACTGTTTATTGGTTTAAAGCTTGTTTTATCTGATATAAGAAGAGTGACTCCTGTCCTTTTCTATTTTTCAGGTATATGGCACACTTTACTCCACCTGTTGGCTTTGAGCCTGTGCATGTCATTTTTGTGACATGGGCCTCTTAGAAACAACAGATGATTGGGCCTGTCTTTTTATTCAGCCTCCTACTCTGTGTGATATAAAAGCAAAAACCATATGATCATCTCAATATATGCAGAAAAAGCTTTAAATGAAGTCCAACATCCCTTTATGATAAAACCCAAATAATAAGAGCTATCTATAACAAATGCACAGCCAACATCTTACTGAATAAGAAAAAGTCCAAACCACTTCTCTTGAGAACTGGAACAAGGATGTCCACACTCACCAGTCCTCATCAAAATAGGATTGCAAGTCCTAACCAGAGCAATCAGCCAAGAAAACCAAATAAAAGATATCCACATAGAAAAAGAAAAAGTGAAACTGTCTCTTTGCTGATTATATGATTCTATACTTAGAAAATCTTAACTACTCTGCCAAAAAGATCCTAGAATTGATAAACAACTTTAGTCAAGTTTCAGGATACAAAATCAAGATTTAAAAAAAAAAAGTCAGCATCATTTTCAAACACTTGCAATGTCCAGGCTGAAAATAAAATCAAGAACAAAATCCCACTTAGCCACAGAGAAAATGAAATACTTAGAAATATAACTAACCAAGGAGGTGACAGATCGCTATAAGAAGAAGAAGAAAACATTGCTGAAAGAAATGAGAGATGACAAAAGTAAATGGAAAAACATTCCATGGAAGAATAAGTATTATTAAAAAATGATATTTATATCAAACTTCTAAGATCATTTTTTAAAGAATTAGAAAAAAAAACACTATTTTAAAATTTACATGGAACAAAAGAAGAGCCTGAATAGCTAAAGCAATTCTAAGAAAAACAACAACTGGAGGTATCAAGGCATCATGCTACCTGACTTCAAACCACACCATAAAGCCACAGTAACCTAAAAAGCTTGGTACTGTTAAACAGGAACATAGGCCCATGGAATATAATGAAAAACTCAGAAGCAGACCTGCGCAACTACAACCACCTGATCTTAAACAAGGCCAATAAAAACAAGCAGCAGGAAAAAGACTCCCTATTCAATAAATGGTACTGGGATAACTGGCTAACAATATGCAGTTAACAGAAGCTGTACCCTAACCTATACCATATAAAAAAATTAACACAAAATGAATTAAAGATTTACATATAAGACCTCAAACTATAAAAAGTCGGGAAGAAAACCTAGAAAATACTCTTCTTGACATCAGTTGTCAAAGAATATTTAGCTAAGTCCCCAAAAATAATTGCAACAAAAATAAAAATAAATGGGACCTAATTAAACTAAAGAGCTTCTGTACAGCAAAATATGGTATCAACAGAGCAAATTAAAAAATTAAAATAAAAAAAAAAACTGTCTGGGTGCGGTGGCTCATGCCTATAATCCCAGCACTTTGGGAGGCCGAGGCGGGCGGATCAGGAGGTCAAAAGATTGAGACCATTCTGGTCGACATGGTGAAACCCCGTCTCTACTAAAAATACAAAAATTAGCTGGGCATGGTGGCACACACCTGTAGTCCCAGCTATTTGGGAGGCTGAGGCAGGAGAATTGCTTGAACCCAGGAGGCAGAAGTTGCAGTGAGCCAAGATCGCGCCATTGCACTCCAGCCTGGGTAACAAGAACGAAACTCTGTCTCAAAAAAAAAAAAAAAAAACAATATATCTACAGAATGGGAGAATATATTCACAAACTGTGACTCTGACAAAGGACTCCATATTCAATGAATTATGCTGGAATTGCTGGCTGACCATGTGCAGATAAATGAAACTGGACCCTACCATATGCAGAAGTTAACTCAAGACAGGTTGCAGATTTAAATGTAGGATCTCAAACTACAAGAATCCTAGAAATACCATTCTAGAATCAGCCTTGGGAGATAACTTATGACCAGGTCCTCAGAAGTAATTGCAACAAACACAAAAATTGACAAGTAGCACACAATTCAAATGTAGAGTTTCTGTTTAGCAAAATAATCTATCAAAAGAGTAAACAGACAACCTACACAACAGGAGGAAATATTTGTAAACTATGCATCCTACAAAGGTCTAATATTCCTTATCTAAAAAGATCTTAAATCATCAAGCAAAAAATAACCCCATTAAAAATGGGCAAAGGACATAAACAGATACTTCTTGAAAGAAGACATACAAGTGACCATAAAACATAAAAACTGCTCAGCATCACCAATAAGAGAAACGCAAATCAAAATTATAATGAAATACCATCTCACACCAGTCAGAATGGCTATTAATAAAAAGTTAAAATACAACAGACGCTGCTAAGGCTGCACAGATAAGAGGATGCTTATATACTCTTAGTGATAACGTAAATTAGTCACTGTGGAAAGCCATCTAGAAATTACCCAAAGGACTTAAAACAGAACTAGTATTTGACCCAGCAACCTCATTACTGGGGATATACCTGAAAGAAAATAAATTATTTTAACAAAAAGACACATACACAAATATGTTCACTGCTGCACTATTTATATTACCAAAGACATGGAATCAAGCCAGGTGCCCTTCAATAGTGGATTGGATAAAGAAAATGTGATACATAACAATCATGGAATACTATACTACCATAAAAAATGAATGAAATCAGGTCCTTTGCATCAACATGGTTGCAGCTAGATGCCATAATACTAAGCAAATTAATGCAGGAAGAGGAAACCAAACACCTCATGTTTCCACATATAAGCGGGAGCTAAGCATTGAACATATGTAGATATGATATGGGAACATTAGGCACTGTGGGCTGAATAGTTGTGTGATTCAGACTACTAGAGGTTAGAGGGGCGTTAAAATTACCTATCAGGTACTATACTCACTATCAGGGTGACAGGATCTATACTCCAAACCTCAGCATCGTGCAATATTCCCATGTAACAAATTAGCACATGTACCCCCTGTATCTAAAATAACAATTGAAATAAAATCAGTAAACCAGTGTAAAATATACTGAACAATAAATAAGGTTTATTTAGCCAGATAACCAATTTTTAAGGCTAGGTAAAGACAAAATAAAACATGGCCAGAAAATACTCATTATTCATTTCATGTCTGTAAAACAAATTTTGTTTATAATTATGTCTCTGATTTTGAAATGACAATATTGTTCTGATCCTACAATTTGTGCATGATCATTACTACTCTGCATTTTAGAATTTGTAAAGGAATATTTGTCAATCTCATTATCTATTTGAATTTGTAGAAATGAAAATTCAATTGGATAAATGTTCTCTAGTTTATGTTGCCATCTTTAAAAGTTTCAACAATGTTTCAATGCTGTTGAAAATGGTGAAAAAATGATAGTACAGTATGATGTTTTAGTAGCCATTAGACTATGCCTGGCATATCCCTCTGTGCTCTATAATTATTTTGAAGAACAGATAATGTGAAACAAAATATAAAATTTGTATTATTTATTTTTGTACTATTAAGTAATTCGTGGTGACTGTAAAAGGCCAAAAACTGTTAGAAAATACAGAATGAAAAAAAAAAGGAAGAAATAAAGTTGAAAACAGCCAAAAGAAAGGAAGGGGAAAGGATGGGAAAGCAGAAGGAAAAGAGAGAAATAAAGAGAAGAAGGAACAAAAAAAAATGGCAGAGTAAAGGAAGAAAGGAAAGGAAGAGAAGAAGAAAGAAGAGATGAAGAGAGGTGTATCCTCTCAGTTTGACTCACAAATTTAAAGTTAAAATTTGGGTATATATCAGACTTTGTGTGCATGGTGTGAGTTTAGATGTATTCATATAATTATCTAGTTAATCCAGCACTATTTTTAAAAGAGCTTCATACACATTTGGAGTTATTTTGGGATCTTCCTCAAGAGTTGGTTGACTTGTAAAGTCATTCTCAATAGTCCCTCAATAGAGGGTCCATTCTATATACGGACCCTCTATTGCGTACGATTGATTTATGTTTCTACCTCAATCAAGAACACATTATTTTGATTAACGTAATATTAAAGTAAATTATAAAATTAGGTCATTTAAGACCTTGAAATTGTCCTTTGTTCAGAATATTTTGGCTATTCTTTATATTACCATGTAAATTTTAGAATCTAGCACGTGTGTGTCTGTGTGGGGGAGGGTATATTTATGATGGGGTGTGGTGAGTGTATGTGTGGTGTTCATTAATTCACACACATGCATAGGGCATTTGTTCAGTATTTTGATAACTACAGGTCAATTTGAGGATAATGGATTTTTCAAATAATGCTTATTATTTCAATTCATGAAAATTTCCTATCTTTTATTTCTCTCAGCAATATTTCATAGTTTTCAATGTAGATTTCCTACATATCTTCTTTTCCTGCATACCTAATTTTATCCTAATGTAAGTTATATTTCTATTGCAGTATTTCCAGTTGTTCATTGCCAGAATACATGTTAATTTTTTGTATTAAACTTACAGTCAATTTTTAAATTTTCTTAACAAAAGTTCTAGTTTTATCTCATATTTTCTTTGGATTTTCAACATAAAATATAATTAGAATAATTTTTAAAAAGTAGTATGTATGCAAAATGGAATACTATTCAACCTTTAAAAAGAGGGAAATGTCATTTGCAAGAACAAGGATGAATCTGGTGGAACTTATAAAGCGAAACAAGCTGATACAGAAAAAAAATGTATTATGTGACCTTTATAAGTAAAATAAAAAAGTAATCTGAAGTTACAGAAGTAAAGAGTAGAATGATATTTACTAAGGGCTCGTTGTGGATGTTGTAGGGGAGATCTTAGTCAAATAATATAAAATTTTATTTAGGAATGATTAGGTCAAGAGATCTACTGTACAACATGGGAACTATTGTTAATAACAATATACTGTATTCTTGAAAATTGCTAAGAGGTCAATTTTAAGTATTATCACAAATCAGCAATAAACATGTGAAGGAGTGTTTATGTTAATTAGTTCAATTTAGTAATTCCACAATATACATATATTTTAAAACATGTGCACAGTAAGTATATACAATTTATACAAGTTTTAATTGTTATTTATAACATTTTTTAAAATAAAGAAAAAAATGAGTTCATAAAAATACATATCCTTAATATTTAAAATGTGTATTGGGTCTTGTTTTTTTTTTTTTTTTAATCCCATCTGACAATTTTTGCTTTTTAATTGTTATATAGCTTATATGAGTGCTTAAATGTGCTGTTTGATTATTTTCTTCTCTTTGACTCATCTGTTTTCATCTTTTTATTTTCTGCTTTCCTTTAAGTTAAATGAATGTTTATAAGTATTATATTTTCTCTATTCTGGCTACTCCTCTTTATTTTTGTGTGTTGCATTTAAGCATTATCAACTAACTTATCACAGTGTATTTTGAATATTAATTCACATATACTAAAAATAACATACTATATTCAATTTACCACTCTCCCTTCTTGCTATTTTCAACAAATATTTTACTTATATATATTACAAGCATGACTGCTTTTGCTTTATGCAGTTGCACTAACATGAATAATTCAATTGTCAATCACACTGGATCTAATTAAAGAACTGCCTCAGTATCAAGCTTTACTAATGATTTCAAGCACAGTCAATCCTTGATTCAGAAAAAGCAAAACTTTACCAAGACATCTCATGTGACCTCCCATCACCACCTACCCACTTTTCCTTTCCACACTGGATTTTTGTTTTGTTTTGTTTTTGAGATAGGGTCTTGTTCTGTCACCCAGTCTGGAGTGCAGTGACATGACCTGGGCTCACTCCAATCTCCACTTCCCAGGTTCAAGCAATTCTCCTGCCTTAGCCTCCTAAGTAGCTGGGATTACAGGCACACATCACTACACCCAGCTAATATTTTATATTTTTAGTAGAGACCAGGCTTCCCCATGTTGGCCAGGCTGGTCTCGAACTTCTGGCCTCAAGTGATCCACCCACCTCAGCCTCCCAGAGTTCTGGGATTGTAGGCAGGAGGCACCACCCCTGGCCCCACTGAACACCTCTGTTCTTAACCAAGTGTGAGGTCACAAGGTAGAGTTTTCAACATGAACAATTTATGAATTCTAAGTCTTATATCTCAGAGACTTGAATATCTTTGAAAACATTCTCCAAGACTAGATTTCTTCCCTCTTTCCTTCCTTGCTTCATTCCTTTCTTTCTCCTTCCCTCTTTCCCTCTTATTTCTTACAAAAATTTCTTAGCTTAAGTCATCTTTCTAATGCTATCTAATAAGTAAGGAGCCATCTAGAGCATATCATTAGTCTCTTTACCCAGCAGGCCAGTTGACGCATAGTTTTTTAGTACGTCACCTGACTTCTATTTCTCACTGAGTGTATTCCCCAGTTAAAGCGAGTAAATAAATGGCAGGTCAGTTGCTTTAAATCATTCCCTGACAGTCATTTGTCTCATACAGAAATTAAGAGGAAAAAAAATATTCTATAATTACCCACATATCAACCATATATTCTATTGTTTGCAGATCTGAATTTTATAGGAGTATCATTTAATTTTGATCTATATAGAATGCCTTTAAGCATCTTTCCGAGAAAAAATTTATCATTAATAGGGCCACATATCTTTTGCTTTGCTAAAAAGTCTTTTCACTTGCCTTCCATTTTAAACAATGGTTTTGCTGGATATAGATTTCTAAATGGACATTAATTTTTTTTTTTCTGTTGGCGTCTTATAGATGTCCATTCATTGTCTTCGGCATTCCATTTGTTTTGCTACAAAAACAGCTGTAGTTAATATTATTTCCCTGTATAAAATATGTCAAGATGTTATTTATTTTTCCTCCAGTCACTTTCTTCTCTTGATTATTGGCTACTAGAAATTTTGATGTGCTTAAGCATGGCTGCTCTTTCTAGTTCTCCCTCTTGCTCTCACTCAAAAATGTCTGAGTTTTATTGTTCCTGTTTGAGGACTGTCAATATTCTTTCATCTATAGGTTAAGAGTGTCACCACATTGGGCCATTAATCTTCCATGTCATTTTCCCCATTCTCACTCTCTTTTTTATCTGTATGGAAACACATATTTTAGGACATATGGTATTTACTCAAGTGATTTGAGTTATAGCTCTCTTTTTCTTCACAATATTTCTCTTACATGTAACTTAGATACTTTTTACTTACCTATTTTCCAGTTTACTATTTTATTATTTTCTGTAATGTCCAATCTGCTAGTAAGCCTAATCAATTCTTGCTTTTAAATTTTAGAATTGTTGTTTTTAATTTCTGAAATTTCTAATTAGTTTTATTTTTAGGACTCATATTTCTCTGCTGAAATTCTCTGCTTCTTTTTGTGTCTTGTAATTTTTATTTATTTAGAGTATCAGAGAACATTGAGAACTAATATAAAAATGTTTGCTTCACTGAGTTTAATTGACCTAATTTTCTTGTGCTTGGTAGTTAGGGTAACGTGTTGTCCATTTAGATTCCTCTAGAATTAAGTTAACCTGAAGCTGGGTCACACTTTTAGATTATTAAACTAATCCTGAGGCTGGGTCAACTTTATTCAATTAAATTTACCTGTGATTAACCCAATCCTCAGGTGATTTAGCTAATGCTTTAGTGACTTTGTCAGTATTTGAGCCATAAGTACAATGTGTTTGGTACAATTACAGATAGTTTTGAATTCTCTAATAGATCTTCCTTCATTTAAAAAAAAAAAATCTGCATCAGGTAGGAAACACAAGTTAAATCTGTTCTTGTTTTAGGGCCTTTTCACACACCAAACTGCCATGCCAGCAACTTTCATCAGAAACTTGGGTGATTTTCCCTTATTTTGTAAGCAGTCTCCCAGTATTAGGATTTCAGCATCCACAGGAGGAGCTTATTCCTAGTGAGAGCTGTTGTCAAGGCAATCTACTCAAATATACAGAGCAAAATTTAGTTCATAAGTCTTCCTTTCACCTAGTACTTCAAGCTAGTTTCATTTTTAAAAGTATGAATTTTGTCTCAGGCTGAGTCTGTGAAAACCCAAACTAAATAAGAAAATCATTGTTCTATTCTCTCATCCAACGACAATCAACACACAAGACTTCTGTGACTCCATATATGGGGGAATTTCTCTCCACCAGCAAACAATTCTGTTGCAAGAATGAGCTGGGTGTCCACCAATTCAATTCTGGCACTATCTACCTGAAGATAATGTCACATCTCACAGATTGAGGGCTCAGACCTACAAGACCGACCCCCACTTATGATGCCAATAGCAAACCCTGGGTCGTTTTTTCTGTGCCTATGACCAACCAGCTATAAATCAGGGGTTCCATGACCCTCTCCTTGCATTTGATTAATTTGCCAGAGTGGCTCACAGAACTCGGGGAAATATGTTTATTGGTTTATTATGAAAGATATTAGAAGGCATATACATGAGACGCATACAGCAAGGTATGGAGGAAGGAGAGCAGAGCTTCCATGCCCTCTTTGGACACACCACCCTCCAGGAACCTCCACATATTTAGCTATGTGTAAGCTCTAAGAACTCTGTTTTTCGGGGTTTTTTGGAGGCTTCAGCATGTAAGCATGACTGATTAAATCACTAGCCAGTGGATATCAACTTAACATGCTGTCCTCTCCCTCACCTGGAGGCTGAGCGTGAGGACGCAAGTCCCAATCCTGTTATCTTTCCTTGGTCTTTCTGGTGACCAGCTCCCATCTGGAAACGACACAGGGATGGTGGGCTGTCAGTCAACTCATTTACATACGAAAAGACATCATTTTGGAGATTCTAAAGATTTTAAAAGTCATATTCCAGGAAATAGGTTATAGACCAAATACGTATTTTATAGTATCACACTCAGTATTTCTTATTTTCCCTTCAAGGACTAAGGTCTTTTAGCACATTGTTGTGAATTTTACCAGGAGGCAGAAATACTTCCTAATATTTTCTTAATTGTTACTTACGTCATGGCAAGTTTGGCTTCCAACAGCTACAGCCTAGCCTTGAGATGACTGTATCCCTAGCCGACACCAAAACCCTTGATGCAGTTGTGTGAGCAATGCTGAGTCAGGTGCATTCAGCTAAGCGTGCCTGAATGACTCACAGAAATTTAAATAATAAAGGTTATTGTTTAAAGCTGCTAGCTTTGGGGTAATTTGCTTTGCAGAAGTAGATGACTACTGCAGACTATTGGTTGTAACTAATAAAACTGCAATTTAAGCTAGCTTCTACAAATTGTGGGTTTTATTATTATTATTATTATTATTTTGATTTACAGAATTTAAAGTGTTTTAAGGGCATGTGAGCAGCTAAACAGATGATTGCAGGACTCTCGAATATTTGGGTAATCTTTTTTGGAAAAAGTATGCTTATCATCCTCTGCTTCTTTATGGTACAAATCTTGACAGTTCTCACACATTTATTATTCTTCCAAGGAAGCTTATAATCAATCTGATAATGTCTCCAGTGTAAGTGAATTTGTGAGTTAGATTGGAGAATATTGACAGAATTAAAATAAATAACGCTATCCATGAAAGTGAAATGTGGTAGCTTTTATAATAACCTCTTGGTTACATCTGTAGAAAAATAGTATTTTTTTGAGTTCTTCACATTTGTAATTAATATTAGTTAAAATGTTAATATGTTAATTGATTTTGTTACTCTCTATATAAAAATTTACAATGCATAGGATTTTGTTACTGATCAAAATTGGAAACTTTCTCTTTTGGCATTTTTATGATAGAATAATAAATACAGAATACAAAAGTTTCTTGTTAAAATATGTTTGGGAACCTCTAAATAAATAACAAACATTTACTAAATCTATAATTTAGGTATTATAACTTTTAATGCACAAAAACACATTGAAAAATATCTTAAAGCTTGGATATAGTTTCAAATGTTTTTAAACTTATTTAAACAACAAAATCATTTAATTCTGTTTTGTCTTCAGGAATGATTTGCCCATGCAATCCCCTGTGGTAAATGTTGCCCAAGACTCTCACTATTCAATCTAGTATTTGCCAATATTATTTTTTCTTTTTTATTTCTAAGTTACAAAGGGTTTTATGATTCAAGAATGTGTGTATAATTTTATAAAATGTATTACTGACTGAGGTAGTCAGAATTAAGTTTTAAGTTCCTAACAATAATTACATTGTATCTTTCTTATGATTCTATAAAGAAGAAACATTCTCTTTTATTCTCATTTTGTCTTGCATAAAGTTGGAACTTTCCCATCATCAAGTTCTTTAATTCTATGCAGCTGTAAAAATAGTGAGTTATAGAATGTCTAAGATTGCAAGAAAGTATTCGGCAAGTTCATATAAGTATTTACATTATCTGAGTCTTCACGAGCTAAGTTTTTCTGGAAAAAACGTGTTTCCTTCTAGCAGAGTAGAGGTTATACAAGTGAGAGCAAGAGTTCTACAGCTTGGGGAGAATAATTTAACTCTGATTTTGGTCATTTCACCTACTTTAATCCGTAACATCAATTAAAGCTAATATTCTGACACCAAGAATGAAGGAGAAAGTTGTGGCAATTTCTCATCAATAGCCCAGGGTTTAAGCATTTTTGCATTTATGCATCCTATTTTTGACAAGGTCTTTTTCTAAAAAATATAGTGTAGGATTTGATGTGTTAATATCTTATTTGATATTTGTAGATATTCAATTCCACATGTAATATAGATATATTTCATGTAGAATTGAATATCTACAAATATCCAATAATAGGCAAGCTTTTTCAATAAAGGCCCAAACACTATATATTTTAGACTTTGCAAGTCGTAATGTCTCAGTTGCAGCTACTCAACTGTTACAGCACATGAGTTGCTGCAGCAACTATTCAATAAAATTTTATTTTCTAAAGTAAGCAATAGGCTGGACTGGGCTTGCAGGCTGCAATTTGCTCATCCTTGCCTATCAATCTCTTGTGTGATTGTGTACATATATATGCCTCTATCTTTTAAAAAAATTAAAAATGTTTCTATTGTAAAACATATACTGCATAATATAATAATTATCTGTTCACTGAACTCTTCACAGATCTTACCAATAAATCCATTTGGCCCAAGACATTTTTAAAGTTTAAATATTCACCATATTTTGGGTTTTCATGTTTCTTTTTCAGTAAATAATTTACCCTACTGAGTCTGTTGCTTATTTAAATTTTCCCTTAAAAAATAATTTTTATTTGGATTTCTTTTGGCATACCATTGTGATTATTTATTAATTTAAATATATTTATTATAACCTAATAATAATTATTTACTTTCCTAATATGTTTGGGGGGGTGCAGTTTCTTTTGTTTGTTTTGCTATACAGATGGCCCTCAATTTAAAATGATTTGACTTATAATATTTTGACTTGAGGATGGGTTTATCAGAACATAAATCTATGATAAGCTGAGGAGCATCTGTATTCATGAATAATTTCTGGTATTATTACATCATGACCAGAGATTAGGTAAGATCTACATTTCATCTCTTTTATTGTGCCTAGTTAATAATTTGAGAGACTGAATATACAAACAGACATGGTTATACTTTATGTAAACGTTTGTAGCAACCAGACTAGACGAGAAAGTCTATAGCACAATTTATGTAGCAATTGTCTCAGATAGGCAGGACTTGATCAATAACTGAGAGTTTCCACAATCTTTACACTCCATCACCACTTCCAACAAGGACCAACCAGACAAAGCCAAAAATGTTTTTGTGTTCTATCATAAATAACGTTCCACTTCTGGTTGGCCCACTCCAGCTTCCCCAGACCAACAACCTCTATTCAGAACTATTTGACTGAAGTGTTCTTTTTTCCACTATAAATCTTTTCCACTCTTCTGCTTGCTTTTGAATCTCTGCCATACGCAAGAGACTGTAGTGGACTTCCTTGCTGTAGCAAGCTATGAATAAATAGCCTTTGCTTGTTTCGTCTGGATGGTCTTCACTTAGTGTCAAAAATTTTATGGATATTTCTCAGAGTTTAGCATTCTGTCAATTTCAATGTTCATACTACACAACCACACATTCATTTCTATTAATGCATATAAATACACCCACAACAATCATATACATATGTGTTACTCTCTATTCATACATGTAAACTTTTAACTATGTGAGGAAAAAAAAGGCCAACTGGTATCTTTCTGTCTCATAGGATCTAGTTAAGATTGCTCCAGATCTTAATTCTATGGGCTTAGGAAGCTTTGCTTCTTCTCCACACTTCTAGCATTTCCAGGGGATGTATTCCCCTATGGAACAATTAGGCAAATCTCTTGTGCTTTATTTGCAGCTACTGACATAAGAAGTATTAATGAGACATGGAAACTTTACCAATGATTTTGGAGCTCTTGTAGAGAAACACAGGGAAGAATGTGTATAACATATTGCTAAGACAATTTACAACTTCATTTTTGACCTTATTAAAAATTAAATTCCCTATTCAAATACCACCTTGGTGTTTCTTCTTTCCTTTCCCTCTGCTTTTTAACAATTTTTTAGACAGGATCTGGCTTTATCACTAACGCTGGGGTGCCATGGTGTAGCTTTGACTCACTGCCACTTCCATCTCAAGCTCAAGCTATCCTCCCTCCTCAGCCTCCCAAGTCACTGGAATTTCAGGTGCATACCATCATGCCCAGCTTCCCCTCTGCATTTTCACTCCTCACTTGGCTCCTTTATTCAAGAAATATCCCCTTAAAACTGCTATTTCCACTTTGTCTGACACCTCCTTTTAAATCTGAATACAAAATCCTAAAAAAAGACTCTTCAAGAAAAAGACCATTGAGTTAATGTCACCTACCGTAAACAGTTGGTGTTGAGAGACAGGCAAGGGCACACATTTACATACGGTTCACAAAGTCGAATAATTGTGTTACCGAAGTTTTGTATTTGATCTGTCATATTCTAAGAGGGTTTCCCACTAGACTACAGTTCTATCAAATTTTACTTGTAGTGAATATTTCTTTTCTGTTTGCTATGTCACTTCATTCACAAAAGCAGAGGACTGCTACATGTTAATAAATTGCAACTTTCTTATCAGTATAAAATAATCATATTTAAACTATGTTATACATTTTTGTGTTTATACTCTGTTGTTGCTACTCTTTTATTGTTCTTGTTTGCTTTGAGACCATTGACATTTTAAAGTATGCTATGCTTTCTTATTTTTTCTTACTAATATACTCCCTTTGGACTTTGTTTCTAAGTTTTGATGTTTCACTGTAATATTATATTAGTTTAGAATATTTATATCCTATCTAAGAACCAATATATAGAAGTGAATAAGAGCACAAACACTAAAAAGTCTGAGTTTATCCCTGTTGTGCCATTGATTGAACCTAAATCTGAGTTACTTAAACTCTGTCTCTGCTTCCTTGGCTGTGAGATAGTCATATTATTGGAGACAAATAAATTAAATATTCATTCCATTGTTATTTGGTGATACATTAAGTCTTATCTATCATACTACTTCTGTCCCTTAAATTTTGATTATCAAATTTTTAGCAAGAACATTTGAAGCTTTATGCATGTGGGATTGGGTGCACAACAGAAGTAAATTATGATAGAAAATTCAACATATAAAAGAAAAAACAATAACTCTTTAAAACCCCATGAGTCTATCAAACTTCTTCAACTATTATTAAATCATGGCTAATATTGCTTCTTACATACTTAGTTCTCCCTTTATTTATCAAGATAAATCAAATCCCAGGCATCGTATAATTTCATTTGAAAATTTTAGACTATAACTGTAATTATAAGAGCTTTTTCTTTAAAGAAAATCCATTATTCAATAAAACATTATTTTTAAATATAATCAAATATCGAATCTGTACTATCCAATCAAATATTGGTTCAAGAATAGCCAATTGACTCATTTTTAATATTTGTTTGAGAATTCAAGAATTGTGAACTAGTTATATGTGATTTTAATCTTTTTTTAATCTATAGTTCATTTTCTATTGCTATTTTTTAATTTTTTATTTTAAAATAATTTAAAAGTTACAGAAAAGTTGTAAAAATAGTAGAATTTTCTATGTTCTTCACCCAGCTTCCCTATTGTTCATATCTTACATCAACATTGTGCTCTTATCAAAACCAGGAAATTATCATGGGTATAATACCATTAACAAAACTCTAGATTTTCCATCCAAGATTTATTTCAGATACCACTTGTAGGTAGTCATCATTTCACCACAGTTTCTTCCAATTTTTAACAGCTTCTTATTCCCTCTTTGTATTTTATGACTTTGATACTTTTAAATACATCATTTGTTTTGGAAAATGCTCCTCAATATTTACTTGCCTTATGTTTTCTTATAGTTAGATAAAGGTTATGATGTTTTGGTAACAGTATCACAGAAATTATGTGTTCCTCTTAGCGCAAGGTATCAAGGGGTAGATGATATTGATACATCTTATTACTAGTAATCTTAATTTTCACCATTCAAGTGAGCGTATGCCAGTTTTCTCTACTGTAAAATTACTATATTTTCCTTTTTGCTTATTTATCAATTTTGTGAGCAGATACTTTGAAACTATGTAAATATTTTCTTTCTCCACAAACTTTAATCCATTTAAAAAATTATTAGTGAATATGAATGTTGCCTAGCATAACAATAAACTATGTTATTTGCCTAATTCCTAGGCAAATAATAATAATATAATTTAATAATAGCTAATGCAGTGGCCCCATCTTGACTCACTGCAACTTCCACCTCCCTGGCTCAATTGATCCTCCACCTCAGCCTCCCAAGTAGCTGGGACCACAGGTGTGTGCCACCATGCCTGCCTAAGTTTTGTATTTTGGGTAGAGGCAGGGTTTCGTCATGTTGACAAGCCTGGCCTCACAATCTTGAACTCAAGAGATCTGCCTGCCTCAGCCTCCCCAAATTCTGGGGTGACAGGCATGAGCCACCATGCCAAGTCAGTTTTCCTCATTCTTTCTGTTTGTATTGTTGAATCACTGACCTTCATTCTTTACTCAGTTTGTATTCAATTATTTATTTACATAAACTTTCAGGTATTTATTTTATTCTAGAAGTTATAGCCCTGTAGATCATTAATTAGTTAATTCTGCAATTATTCCATCTTTGGCTTTTTGGAATTCTTACAGGTTTTCACCTGAAAGAGTTTTTTAACTCACCATAATCTATTTTCCATACTTCTTTATTTTCTGGCCTAGAAACGTAGTTTTGATTCATATGTATTTTTCTTGCCTCAATTGTCTGAGGAGTCCTGTTGCCTTTATTTGAATTATAGTACAGAGAAACCAGAAGCTGGGCTCCAGGTATGCTCCTTGCTTTTGGAGTGACATGACTTTCATGCCTTCCCATGGACAGAGATAGAATACACACACACAGATACACATACACACAGGGTTCCATTAACAGAAGTAGAAAATATACATTTACACACACAGAGACATACATATATACATAATATATGTACATATATATATACACTAAGTCACACATGCTTATATCTGTATTTTTAACGTGTATATTAAAAGCCATGAGTTCATACTGATACTCTAATTTAAATACAAAACCATAGGTTTGATTCAAACATTTTCCCTTTTCTTGTCATTAGCTCCTTCTGTCCAAATCTGAGAGATCTGGCTCTTATTACATTGTATTTACTTGTTTTTCCAGTATTATTAAACATATAAATAAGTTTCAGAATCGCTACACAGTAATCTTGGGAGAAAAGTATTTGCTACATAGAGAACAGAGTTTGTTACAGCTTATTTTGTGTAGCTTTATAATGTTGAGTCAAATCATATTTTCCAAGTTACCTAAGTTAGTTCCTTGCTCTCCTATTCACTTCAGTGTGTTTTCACTAGTCATACACAGTAGCTAGGTTTATTTGTTACAGTTCAAATTTTAGTTTGTTTCCACACATCCTGAATTATTATAATGGTTCATTTATTTTTTGAGTATATAAAGTGTTACTGTGGTCCAAGAGCCAGAACCATATAAAAATGTTGACTCAAAGAAGTGTCACTTCCTCTTCATCCCTAGTATAACATTTCCATTTCCCCTTTTATTTTATCCATTAGTGTCTGCATTGTCATTCCTGTTTATTGTTTTCCCTTCAATGCTCTTGAACAATTTATATACCATTGATACCATCAGCTCTTTAAACATTTGGTGTACTTCTCCTACAAAAACTTCTCGCCTAGTGTTCTTTAAAACTGAGAAGTCTCTTAATTACTTTCTCTATTTTTACATGAATGCTGGCCAAAGTAAGGTTTCCAATTCTTATAAGGTCATTTTCTCTAACCTGTATTTCCCCAATCAGTCATTTAATCCAGATTTTTCTGATTTTTGTATGCGTAGATGTCTGCCAATTTCTTTTATAATTTATAGAAAAAATACTTTTTTGTTTTATTTTTTTTCTTTTTCATTTATTATATTGAATATTTGTACATTTTTCTCTTAATTTTATCAAACTAGCTATTGGCTTATTATTTTTTCATACAAAAGATTTTCAATTATTAATATACTCTATTCTTTTTTATATTTTTTACCTCCCAGTTTTGATTTCTTCCTTTCTTTTTGGTTTATGTCTTGTAGCTTATTTTTAAATTGACACATAATAATTGTATATTTTTATTGGATACATTGTGATATTTTAATACATGTAATATATAGCAATCAGATCAGGGAAATTCATATTTATCATGTCAAACTTTTATTGGAGACAGTGACATCTCTATACATATAATGTAGAGTGATCAGATTATATATAGAGAGATGTCATTTATTTGTGTTGAGGACAATCACTATCTTCCTTCTAGCTATTTGAAACATATATTAAGTATAGTCATCCTAAAGTGGTACAAATCACTAGAACTTATTCCTCCTAGTAGCTGTAATTTGTATGTTTAAAACAAATTTTTCCCTATACTTTCTTCCCCCTCCCAGCCTCTAGTATCCTCTATTCTACCTTTTACTTCTATATGATCAACTTTTTAAGCTTCCTCATACCAGTGAGAGCGTGTGGTATTTAACTTTCTATTTTTGGCTTATTTCATTCAACATAATGTCCTCCACTTTCATCTATGTAGCTGCAAATTACAGGATTTAATTCTTTTGTTAATCTCTGAATTATATTCAATTGTGTATCTATACCACATTATTTTCATTTCTTCAACTGTTGTTGGATATACTGAAGTTGATTCCATATCTTGGCTATTGTGAATAGTGCTGCAATAAACAGAGAGGTGCAATGTCTTCAATACACCGATTTTCTTTCCTTTGGATAAATGCCTAGTAGTGAGATTGTTGGGTCATATGGTAGTTTCATCTGTGGTTTTTTGAGGAACCTCCTTACTGTTATTCTTAATAACTATACTAATTTATATTTCCACCAGTAATATAAGTGTTTACTTTTCTCTGCATCCTTGCCAGAATTTCTTATTTTTGTCCTTTTGATCATAGCCATCCTAACTGGGGTGAGACGATATCTCACTGTGGTTTAGATTTACATTTCCCTGATAATTAGTGATGCTAAGCATTTTTAGGTATATTTCTTGGCTATTTTTATGCCTCCTTTTGAGAAATATTTTTCAGACCATTTGCTCACTTTTTTAATCAGATGGTTTTTTCTTTCTGTTGAGATGTTTGAACTCTTTATATTTTCTGGATATTAATCTGCTGTCAAATGAGTAGTTTGCAAATATTTCCTCCCATTTAGTAGGCTGTCATTTTACTCCATTGATTGTTTTTCTATTTTGCTGTGCAGAAGCTTCATAATTTGATATAATTTAATTTGATTATTTTTTATTTAGTTGACTCTGCTTTTGAAGTCTTATCCATGCAATCTTTTTCTGAACCAATGTCCTGAAGCATTTCCCCTATATTTTCTTTTAGTAATTTTATAATTTCAAGTCTTCCATTTAGGTCCTTGATTCATTTTGACTTGATTTTTGTATAGGGTGAGAGGTAGGAGTCCAGTTTCATTCTTCTGACTGTGGATATCCAGTTTTCCAAGAATGATTTATTGTAGAGATTATTCTTTCCCCAGCAAGTGTTTTGGCACCTTTGTCAAAAATCAGTTGGCTGTAGATATATGGATTAACTACTGGATTCTCTATTCTTTATAGTTCCATTGGTCTATGTGACGGTTTTTACGTCAATATCATGCTTTTCTGGTTACTACAGATTTATAGGATGTTTAGAATATTGTAGTGTGATGCCTCAAAGTTTGATTTTTTTGTTGTTTGTTTGTTTGTTCAGGATTGTTTTGGCTATTCAGGAACTTATTTGATTTCATGCAAATTTTAGGATATTTTTTGTCTGTGAAGAATGTCATCGGTGCTTCAACAAATTGCATTAAACCTGTAGATTGCATTGGGTAGTATGATCATTTTTTAAAAAATTAATTCTTCTAATCTATGAGCATGGGATGTCTTTCCACTTGTTGTATCCTCTTCCATTTCTTTTATTACTGTTTTAAACTTTTCCTTGTATAAGTCTTTTACCTCCTGGGTTAAAATTATTCCTGGTATTTTATTTTTTGTAGTTACTGTAAATGGGATTGCCTTTTTGATTTCTTTTTCAGCTAGTTTATTGTTCATATATGGACATGCTACTGACTTTTGTATATTGATTTTGTATCCTGTAACATCATTGAATCTGCTCATCAGTTCTAAAATTTTTGTTAAAGTCTTTAGGCTTCTCTACTTTGGGTACAGTAGTCTCTCATTATTTGTGGTTTTACTTTCTGTGGTTTCAGTTACTTAATGTCAACTGTTGTCCAAAAATATTAAATAACAAATTTAAGAAATAAGCAATTTATACGTTTTAAATTGTTGTGCCATTCTGAGTACCCTAATTAAATCTCATCAATCCCTTTCTGTACTATCTGGGAGGTGAACTATCCATTTGTTCAGTGTTTCCACATTGCATATGCTACCTACCCATTAGCCACTTGATAACTATCTTGTTTATCAGATCCACTGGCTTCAAAACACAGTGCACATGTAACTGGGTGTGATTGGCCTCCCTTGCCCCAGGAATGTGGGAAGAGGCCCTGGAGGTGCAGTGGGCTCCTTCAAGTAAATATCGGAGCCAAAGGGTTGGGCAGAAAGCGATTTATTAGGCAGAGAGAGAGGGAGAGAAATAGAGAGCGAGAGACAGAGCAAGCTCCCACGCTGTCATGGGAGGGGATCCAGAGATGGAGTCTGCACAGGTAAGGAGCAGGACACTTTTAATCTGGGAGTTACTCCTGCCCCATTCAGGTTCTTGTCCCATGAGAGGAGTTCCTTCAAACTTCCACTGGAGTGATTGATCTTTGACTTTGATATCAGATTGGCTGTTCAGCCCACAGTCCTCCTAGGGCTTTTCACAGGCTTTCTAAACAAAGGAAGCTCACCTGGGCAGTCTACCTAGCCTGAGTCCTTGAAAGTTAGACAAAGAACTCTAGTCCCTGGATGGGGACATGAATGAAAGCAGGTCAGGCATGTTGCTGGGAAGTTCTTGCCTTTAAAAGCATACCCCTTGTGGACCTGGGATGAGAAATTAACACAGTCCCTCACTTGTGTTCATGTAACACTTATTTTATTAAATTGTAACCCCAAAGTGTAAAAGAAGTGATGCTGGCAATTTGGACATCCCAAAGAGAAGCTGTAACTGCTTCCTTTAAGTAAAAAAGGTGAAATTTCTAGACTTCAGAAAAAAATCATATACTAAGTTTGCTAAGATCTATGGTAAATTTTTACTAAGATCTATCTAAGATTTGCGGATCTATAGACAAATCTTCTATCTGATAAAATTGTGAAGAAGAAAATGAAATTTGTACTAGTTGCTGTCACACCTCGAAATGCAAATGTAATAGCCACAGTGCAAGGTAAGTGCTAAGATGGAAAAGACATTAAATTTGTCGATAGAAGACATGAACAGAAACATGTTTCAATTAATGGTAAATGAGTGCAATACTACCTTCAGTTTCAGGCATTCACTAAGGGTCTTGGAATATATCTTCAGCAGATCAGGGGAACTACTGTATATTGTTTTAATTTACTTTGCTGTTCTTTTGCTAGTTTGGTGAGCTAAAATTTTTAAGTCATTTATTTTTATACTTTCACTTATTTTGATAAAAGTGTTTAGTGCTAATCATTGCTTTAAATATTTTATAGATTCTAATAGGCAGTATTGTCATTATTTTTAAAAAATTAAATTTATATATATTTTAACCAAAGGCTGTTTAATAAAATATTGTTTTATATTTATAGGTAGAAATGCCTTTTTTTTTAACTAATTTCTGGTTTAACTGCTTTGTCATTAGGAGTGTTCTTTGTAATATTTTCAAATTATGGAAATTCCTGATGTATTTTTATAATTAATTTTTGTGAATATGCCATGGACACTTGAGAAGAATGAGTAATTTATCTTCAATATGTAGAATTAGACATATACCCATAAGATCTTGCTTACTGGTTATATTTTCTAGCTCTTCTACTGACTTTCATTCTGCCCAGTCTCTATGAGGTACAATGTGATATTATGATTCATGTATATATTCTGGAATAACTAAATCAGGGTAATTAGCATATCTATCATTCATATACTTATTATTTCTCTGTGGCGCTAACACTAACAAATCTACTTTTTTAGCAATTTTAAAATATGCAATACATTATTATAAACTATAGTCACAATGCCGTGCAATAGATCATTACAACTTCTTCTTGTCTAAGTGAACTTTATATCCTTTAACTAAATAAACTTTGTACCTTTTGCCTCCAACTTTGTTCTTTTTGCTCAAGATTCTTTTGGCTATTTGGAGCCTTTTGTGATTCCATATGAATTTTAGGATTTTTTTTCTGTTTCTGTGAAGAATTACATAGGAATTTTGATAGCACTTGCACTGACTGTAGATTGCTTTAAATTTCTGTTTTTGTGAAGAATGACATCAGAATTCTGATAGAAATTGTACTGAATGTAGATTGTGTTAAAATGTTTATGTATTCGTATCTTAATCTTATAATTTTAAATGACCATTGACCCTTGTTTGCTTATTTAACCTTACTCTATGGTTTATTAATTTTTATCACTGTCCTTTAACACCCCCTATTTCTAATGCAATGAATTTATTCTGTTTTTCTCTTGTCTACTCCCTTATCTTTCCATTTTTTAGTTACATTATTCCTACTTTGTTACAACATATAATATACACCAGTCTTTCATTGCTCCATTAGTATTCCTTTTTTTCCATTTTAGTTTTAGTCTTAGGTATATATTTTGAATTTTAAATAGCTATATCTTAGTCCATTCACTAAAATTTTCCCAGTCATTACTTTGGTAGATGAAGCTCATCATCTAGTAGTAGATTGCTTAAGGAAGCCATGAGTGTAGGATCCATCTCCCTCTGCCCCCTCCTTTCATCCTTCCCCTTCTCTCCCTTTTCTCTCCTCCTCTCTTCCCCTTCTCTCCTCTCCTCTTCTCCTCTGAGTTCAATTAATATGAACTCAGGAACAGAGTGGTTAAATAACTGATCATAAATAATGAGATCAATTTAAAAAAAGGAGAATTTAAAGCAAGCCAGCTTTTTTTGCTAGATGCCACACATTAAATCACTACACTATACATGCTATTTATATTTCAGTCATTAACATAATATTCCTATCACAGTCAATATGTCTTCTATTCTAGCTACTCTCTATCCAATTTGTAGGATATGAAATGTAGAAAACAATACAGATATGTAATATTAGATGAGAAATAATTTTGTGATTTCCCAAATCTAAGGTATTAGCAGCTGCCTTCTTCCTAAATAAAAGTAATGTCCCCTCTTCACACATACTTTAGGAAAAATGTATTAAGAAACAATCATAAAAACCAAAACAACTCCCTCTCTCCCCAACTCATTTGAAGTTTCTTATATTCCAGGAGCAGTCTTAGATATGATAGTGGAGTGTAGGTTAGAAAGGAAATAGACTTTTGAAAGAGTCAATTTGTTTTTGTTTCGAAACAGGGCCTTTTTCCAGGCTGCATTACGGTGACGCGTTTATAGCTCACTGAAGCCTCAAACTCCTTTGGTCAAGCAATATTTACTTTATGCCTTAGCCTCCCACGTAGCTGGGACTACAGGTCTGTATCGCCATGCCTGGCTAATTTTACTTTTAATGTTTAATTTTGTAGGAAGTCTCACTATATTGCTCAGGCTGGTCACCAACTTCTGAAGCTCAACTGATCCTCCTGCCTTGAACAGGAGAATCTAAAGTACTGGCATTACATGTGTAAGCCACCGTGCCTGGCCTGGAGTCAGATATTTAAAACCAAGTCTTAAGAGAAATACAGCATATTTAATTTATTTCTTCGTAGTCTAAGAAATCACCTAATTCTTGAGCCAGGAGAGAAATGTACTTCTATCACTGACTTTAAGGGAGAATTAATAGGAAAAAAAAAATCTTTGAGATCTAAAAACTGATAATATCTAAATGGAAGTGCAGGTTCAATCAGATGACTGGAGGATGAGGCAGGATTTATCTTCTAGTGACAAGGCCCTGACAAGGAGAAGACCTGAATATGCATAACAACAAAGGTGAAAGTTACACTGGGACTCTCATAAGAATATTCATGAGAGATGCAAACCTAAAAGCAGTTTGCATGCACCAGAGATTTCTATGTTTAGACATGGTCAATTCAGATGGTTGTTAATCTACTATCTATTCAGTGGCTACAGAAAAGAAAAGATTTATTCTGACACCTAGAAACATGGGCTGGTATGAAAACTGGGGTAAATTTTATATCATTTTTAAAAAAGCAAATATTCATGTAAATGAATGAAAACAGTCACATTCATAGAAGTATCCTGCCCATTGATGAAAGCTGTCTCTTTAGTCTGTTAACAATGACACTGTAATGCAGTCTTCTAGGAAAAGGAAAAACTGGAGTCTTCTGTTTTTCCAGGAGTTCAACTGTGAGCTTTGAATCACATTTTGCACAACAGATAAAACTGTGGGAAATTTATTTTGTATTTATATTTAGTTTAATTTATATTTATTTTATTTATATTTATATTTAATTTGTCTTTAACCACAAAGACAAACAAACAAAAATGCTTTCCTGATTTTAATTAGTTTCAGAAAATATTCTAAAACTGATTTGAGTTCTGCTTTGGAGAAGTAATTAAAAAGAAAACAATGGCATAGGCATCACTAAGTTCCAGAGAAGTTGAGTTCCCGTATTGTAGAGGAGGCTATTTCCTTTGATGCATTTCTTTTCTGCAGCTACAATGTATGTTTACAGTGTGAGTAGAAAATAGAACTTGTTCCCAACAAAATGTGGGGTAAATTGTTAAGCCTTCTAAAAATTTATTGCCCAAGTCACCAAGAGTTTTGTGAGTTATGCTCAACTCTTGGTGACTTGGTAGACAGCAAAAACAAATTTTAAACTGTTTTGTGATGATCTGCTTTGCTTCTTAATTTTTCCACATCTGTTAAAGAGCCAGTATAAGAAATTCCCTGTAATTTTACCTTTTTGAGACAAATTATTATGCTTTCATTTCACATAGTGTAATTTGAATTGAAGTGTTACAAGAAATTTTGCATTTTTTTTTTGCAAAGGTCACGTTAATACAGGACAGCAGTCCTCAATCTTTTTGGCACCAGAGACTGATTTCATGGAAGACAATTTTTCCATGGACTAGGTGGAGGGGTCGGGGTACAAATGGTTTTGGAATGAAACTGTTCCACCTCAGATCATCAGGCATTAGATTCTCATAATGAATGTGCAATCTAGATCTCTAGTGTGTGCAGTTCACAATAGGTTTCATGCTCCTGTGAGAATGTAATGACATACCTGATCTGACAGGAGGTAGAGCTCAGGTGGTAATGCTCACTCACCTGCTGCTCACCTCTTGCTGTGCAGTGCTGGTCTGTGACCTGGGGTTTGGGGACCCCAGTATGGGAGAATTTGTTTCAAGGTGAAGCTATAGGACTCTAAATGCTCTTGAGATTTTGTGACATTGGGATTTCCATTTACATCACAGGATAAACGAACAGTAAATTATGACATGATTAAATAAAAATCTCAGTCCATTTAGAATTGCTATAAAAGAACACCTAAGGCTGGGTAATTAACACAGAAAATAGGTTTTTTTGTTTTGTTTTGTTTCGTTTTGTTTGTTTGACTCACGGTTCTGCAGGTTGTACAAGAAGGATGGTATCAACATCTGGTCCTGGTGAGGGCTCCAGGCTGCTTCCATTCATGGCAGAAAATGAAAGGAATCTGGCATGTACAGAAATCACATGGCAAGAGAGGAACAGAGAGAGAGAGAGAGAGACATTACGAAGTTATCAGGCTCTTTTAAACAACCAGTTCTCTTGGGAATGAAGAGAGTAAGAGCTCATTAACATGAGGGTGGCACCAAGCCATTCATGAGAGATCCATCCCCACGACCCAGATACCTCCCTCTAGGCTCCACCCCTAACATTGAGGATGAAACTTCAACAGGAGGTTTAGAAGATTTGGAAGGGTCAAACAAGCCAAATTATAGTGGTAGGTAAAGAACTTTTAAAAATTTAAAAAGGATCAATGTACCAAAACAAATGTTAGCTAAACTGTGTTGCTGCTATCTCTGACCATCACAATTGATACCTCCAAAAGAGCAACAAATGTTGAAAAGCAATGAAAATTAAAATAAACAAACATACCAAAATATCATACTAGAAGAAAATAGGGCTTTAACTGTAACAAAATTAGTAAAGCAGAATGATTTATTTTACTATTAAATATAGCCCCTTTTATTATGTCCTTATTTTTATCCTATTCTCATTTCATTGTGACAGCCTAACTTGTGTAAGCCGAACTGACTCCATCTTAGGTGTGAGCCTGACAGACTCCATCTTATCCTCTCCCTCCCCGCCACATCTCCCTCAGGTGCATAACTGCGTCATGCTGACACTGTGCTTAATGACGCTCTGCTTATCCTACCATACAACCATTGTAACCACATCCTGCTCAGCAAGCACGCCTGCTGTTGTGAATACTTCTCCTCGGACCCCCTGAGTGATTGTATGGAAATACTCTAGCCTGCAACCACGTGCATCTAACCTGCTCATTCTGCTTCTGTAAAATTTCACTTCAGCTAGGCTCCCCCTCCCCTACCTTAATCAAGGTATGAAAAGGAATCAAGCCCCTTCCTCGGCGCAGAGAGAATTTTGAACGTTAGCTGTCTCTTGGTTGCCAGCAACAAAGGACTCCTGATTCTATCTCAGAGTGTGGCACTTTCTCTATTACTTGCTGGGTTACAACAACATTACTATGCAATCATTCAACTTTATAATTTAGATCTTATACGCTGCTTATCCAAGCATGAACTTGAAGTCACCCAACTCCAAATTTTAGTTAATTATACCTAATGTGATTGCATATTGGCTGCTAACAAAATAGATACAAATGTGATATCCACACTGACTCTAATTATAAAATTCATATACTTTTTGGATGTTGAGATTCTTTACCTATTTTTAAGTGGTGTTCTTGAAATTAAATTCATTCTTAGACCTTCCTAACTGCTTACGTTCTGTGTGTTTATAATGGTTCTCTTCCCTTTAAGTCTGAAGTAGCCCTATTATTAATGCAAAAATTCTGTAACCCCTGGCTATTGATCACAGTTATTTTGCATTGCTGTTATTAATTAATTTATTTACATATTTCTGGAGACAGAGTCTCGCTCTGTCACCCAGGCTGGAGTACAATGGCACCATCTCAGCTCACTGCAACCTCCACCTTTCGGGTTCCAGCGATTCTCCTGCCTTAGCCTCTTGAATAGCTGGGATTATAGGCGTCTGCCACTACACCCAGCTAACTGTTGTATTTTTAGTAGTGAGGGGGTTTCACCATGTTGGCCAGGCTGGTCTTGAACTGCTGACCTCAGATAACCCACCTGCCTCAGCCTCCCAAAGTGCTGGCACTATAGGCATAAGCTACCGCACCTCACTTTGCATTGCTTTTATGTTTCACTCACCCTTACTTGGTTAGATATTTTTAGGGCTTTAGTTTCTTGTTTTTTCTTTGTGTGTGTGTGTTTTTCTTCCTAGGTTTTACACATGGGGCATCGTAATGAGCTTAGTGCCTACAACATAGTGGGCTGTGACTGTGCTGGTTATCATTGTTTCTAAGGCTTTGAAGTCTCTCATGGATAGAAAATCCTTTCCAACAAGTTTGGTTTGGGTTTTTATTCTGTATCTTTATTTTTGTTGGATCTGATCTTATGGCTCTCTCAAATGTCTAATTTTGTATCATCAACTAAATTATTTCATAAAGTAATGTGAACCTACTATTGGGAGGGTAGATATAATTTAATCTCCTTTTTTGTATTAAAATAATAAAACTACCGCTTAACATTCATATCACATATTGTAAATTACAATATCTTCTATGTACTATGTTATCTTTTATTTTAGCTTCAAAAAATTCTGTGAAGCAAGAAGGGGAGTTATTGTTAGCCATTGTTTATCTACTTTCATTGGTAAAAACACTGTAACCCAGAGATGTAAAGTGATATGCTCAAAGTCAGCCAGCCAAGAAGCAGCAGAGACAACTTCAGCTCAAGAGTTTTAGCCTCTGGCCCGTTGCTCTTTTTCTACAACATTCATTCTCCTGGATACCAGCCCTATAATCCTTTGAGAAACACTTGCCTATGCTACCCTCAGCTCCTACCCATATTACTCTGGCTAAGATTTTTACAGTCAAGAATAAAAAGAATTGAAAAATATGATGATTGAACCAGCCTGAGTTCATTAGCTGGGATTTTGGCATTTGAATAAATCAAAGCCCTTTGGCAGGTCATCAGGGAAACTTGAAGCAGCCTCAAGTTTCTCAGAGAAAAGACAACAAAAAAATTAAACAAACACTGTCATCATGCAAAATCCCTTTTGATAATGTTCCACATTATTCAATCCTTATATTTAAATCCTTAGAATCCTATATTCAAATCATGCTTATTCAAAGCCTATATTCTTTGTCAAGTTATGTGAGGTATGACTGGAAGGAACATTTGAGGTCAAATTAATGAAAACTATCCATTTTTAGGCAATTTCAAAATATTATTTGACAGTAACTGCAGGTTTAAAAATTAGTTTATTATTTAATCCCCTTGTGGCCATAATATAGGAATTGTAGAACCAGAAAAGTGTGTGCATTGTAGGGTGGGGAGAAGTTGAGGATATGAGCCTTAAATCAAGGATTCAAGGGAGTTACACTTGCAGCTGGCCCCACCAGAGATATTATAAAATTATCTTTTAAGATTGCTCATTCTAACATTTACATTACACATAAAACTGAAGACCACAGAGGTAAAGGTCTACAGAGAAAAACTGAAGACATGCCACTGAGAGAAGCAGGACTGGAATTTAGGTCTTCTGAATTCCATTCATTACTTTTTCTAAATTATACTGCCTCTGTATGTTATGCCTTCAGAAAATTATCTAAAAACAAAAGAACACATACTACTGCTAACCTAGGGCACCCAATGGATAAATTCAAAAAAATATATATTGAGTGATATGTAAATACATGGGAAGACTACTCAAATGAAAAGAAGCAAAAGCTATTTATTCAGAGCTTGCTATATCAAGGAAGTCAGCCTTCATCATTTGTATTTTGGTAGAGACTCAAAGACAGGCGCGGGAGTGAAAAAGCTTTAGAGTAAAATAAATGAAGAGGTTTTTAGGTGTGTTTGGCTGCTATTGACATGGGGAATCGTTAGATAGACTAACTAGAAGTAAGAACATACTATGTGATAAGTTAGGCATGCATATTTTCCTTTCTTCAACTGATCCTAACTTGGAAGTGGGCCAATTATTGGGGAAATTGTCAGTTATTAATAAAATACTGACCATTAGGAGTTCATTGCTGTATGGGTTATTTTTTGGCTTCTTGGACTGGTTGCTACAGATAGGAGTCTGACTTTCTGATATGGTTACTGTAAACAACAGTTTGGTTTCTTGTGTTCATTGCTACAGCTCATGAGTCAGATTTCCATTTGGCATATAGTCTGACAATTGACCATGTGTATATTTAGTCTCTCAGTCCACCCATTTAATCAATCTTTCCCTTGTGAGAGGTTGGCCAGATCTGAGAATGCTGGAGATCCATATCTTCACCACTCAAAGATTGTTTAGGAATCCTCACAGTCAATTATATTGTAAGATTGTTCGACCTTTTTGTCATTGCATCATCATGGTGAGTGTCTGAGAGACGGTAGCTGTGTAGAAGCATTTATATCTACGGATAGAATGCTAAGGACCAGCATCACAAATGCTATAACAGAAGCAAAAACAATTAATAGTCCTTGTAAGATGTGTTGAACTCTATTTGCCCAACACAGGCATAACTAATGCCATGGGCCATAGAATCAAACTTTAAAAGCAAAATAGCTTTTTTGTTATTAAGGAATACTCACCCTATTTCATCTTGGATATTTCATCAATCTAAGTACAACAAGAAATCAGGCAATGGAACAAGTGCCACGAGGGCAAGTCAACAAGAATTTTAGAGCAATGTACTCGTCCATCACTATTTGTACCAATGAGTTGACACTAATCTATATTCCATCTAGAGTGGAGGTGGTGTTATTAACAACTTTTGCCAGAAATTACTTTTATGTTTCTTACGGTATTTTCTCTTTGTGATTCTCACCAATTAGAATACTACTCTGATTGCATAAAGAATGAGTCATTACGTCCATCAGGTAGTGTGTTTCAATAATAAAAAATGGCATCATTTTGGATTACTATTAATTTATGGAATTAAAATTAGAGTCTCTGTGTACAGACAAATCTCAAGGTACTCCTATATATTCTTAAAATATGTAAGCTATTAGTCTGAGGCCAACAGGACCAGGCATCCTAGTCATAAAGAAAACTGTTAAGTAGAGGCACATGGAGCTCTAGAAAAAAAAATAAGTTGTTATACCATGAGGTCAGAACCTTGGCTTTCCATTATTTGGGTTACATATTTGGATCTCTATTAGTCTCTTTTAGGTATCATTCGGCCCAACACGAGATGAAGGCTGATGAATTGAAGCTCAGAAACATAGAGTCTGGTCAATAGTTTGTAATAATTTATTATTTTCCTAAAGGAGAAGGACACTATTAAAGTTCTAGGTTGGTTTATTTAAGGTCAGTTGCCCACATATGTGCAAATGGAAATGTCATAAATTATAATTCTCTGTGGTTGCAACTGATAAGACTGAAATTGTTCAGAAGTTTTTATTATAGGAGTTCGGTGATAGATGGTATGTCTAGAAGTCTATAGGTTGACAAAAGTGACAATTTTTTAGGACAACATAAAGAGACATTACAATGAATGTGTTCTACCCTAACAGGTTACATAAGGAGGAGAATGTCATTATGGGTGGACAATAGCAAGGGATCTATAGAAAGTGAGAAGAATAATTATTACAAGCAAATAGATGAAAAATAAAATAAATAACCAGACATTAGATAGGGGTCTTGGTCTGACATATTGGATGGAAACTCAGATCAGATGCTTCTGGGAGGTCCCTGAGAATCTTAGGTGTGAAGTTCTCTATGTGAATAGCCTTCCCATTTTGTGGAAATTCTTAATTGTTTTATTAAGTTATAAAACATGAATCCAAGGCTTAACTCCCCAGAGTTTCAGTGCTGTACGTTTTATTAATAATACCTGGTAAAGTTTCTTCCAATGAAGTTCAAGGGCAGTTTGTCTGTAATGTTTCTTCCAAGAGATAAAGTTGAATATCATGAAGAAGCTCTTTAGGAATATGTTGCAGGAAAGTAGATTTAACCTCTTGGTGATAGGACCGGGTATAATGTGAATTCCTGGCAAAATTTTGTCTATCTCTGCATGAAGTAGGGCAGAGTTTAGGGCCAGAGTTTAAATTTCTAGACACATGAATCTTCATATTACCAATTCATAAAGGAATAACTAATTTTTCCTCAAGAGAATAAACCAAATGCCCATAGGACTAGTTGGGGGAGCTTTGGCCAAGTGAGCTCAAGGCTTCCTGAAAGTTTTGCTAATTTTAATTTAAGAATTTGATTGATCCTTTCAATCTTTCAAAGATTAGGGTTTAAGGAAAGTATAGTTTTTGATTAGGGGATGACACCTGATATAGTTATTTTATAATGGTCATTTTAAAGAGTGAACCTCAAGCACGTACTGTAAAAGTTGAAGTGTCCTACGTTGCAAAAACAAAACCAGGAAGCTTTCTTCCAATGTAGTATTTTGACCCATCCTGAAAAAAGGCATACAATAACTAAAAAAATACTCAAATCCAGTGGAGGGTGGATATAATGGTTAATTTTACATGTAAACATGATTGGGATAAGATAGGCAGTAAAACATTTTTAGGGTTTATCTATGATGGTGTTTCTAGAAAATATTAACATTTAAATCAGTAGGCTGAAGAAAGATCTGCCCTGACCAAAGTGTGTGGGCATCATCCAATCTGTTAAGGTCCTGACCAAATACAACAAAAAGGCAGAAGAAGAATACACTTGCTTTCTCTTCTTGAGGTGGGATATCCATTTCTTCCTGCCTTTGGACGATAGGGCTTCTGGTTCTCAGCACTTCACCGGCAGACTTTACAGTAGCAGACCTCCTGATCCTCAGCCCTCTAGCCTAGAAATTAAAGCAGCAGCTGCCTTGGTTCTCAGGTCTTCAGACATGGGCTGAATTATTCAAGTGACTTCCCTCATTTTCCAGCTTTCAGACCACATATCATGGGATATTTTGGTCTCCACAACTGAGGGTAATAGTATCGCAGATGTCTCAGCTTTGTTCTAAATATTTTTTAAAAGTACTTATGTAGTATGTAGCATGCCTTAAGTAATCATTATATTTTTACTAGTGGTTATGAAAGGTCCTGGAGACTTGTCAAAGTCAGAAATAAAGGGAACTGGGGCACACATTGAGCACACATTATATGATACATTCCTGGTTTATTAATTCTTAAAAAATATCAAAAGAGAAAAACGAGGTCAAAAATGATAACGGTGAGCAACTGGTCTTTGTTCCACACTGACTGTAACATTGATTCCTTTCATTCTAAGGATCTAGGTGAGAAAAAGTTATTTTGGAGAATACTCACATAGTCATACCCTGATAATTTTGTGAGCTGATTCACATTAAAAATGTCCTCTTACGTATCAGTAAATATCCTGTTGATTCTGTTTCTCTGGTGAACGCTGACTAAGATAGTGTGTGTTGGATAAAATTTCTATGATGGATTTCAAAGGGCTCTTGGGCCCTGGTTCCTGGCCAGGTCTCATTTTCAGTTTTTTCAAAAGTATGTTCTTGACAGGTGACACATGACCCAAAAATAATCTCAGCTGTCTTTTTTAAAGTTTCACTGTCACATTTGATTTAAGATATTAATCAAGTTGTCTATTCCATGATGAGTAATTTCATGAAGAAACTTAATTAATAGTGACTTACAATCATATTGTGCCACCAAGCAGATATTTTAAGTGTTCAGCCTCTTCAAAACTAAATGTTGATGCTTAAGAATGCCCTCTTTGAGTCCCTCCAGAGATTTATCCTTGAGGGCTTTTATGTTGGATTATAATTTTGGTTAAAGTGACTTCTTTGGCATAATAATATGTTGCAGAATGTCCTTTGGTTTCCATGTTGTCTCTTTTCACATGAACCTCAACCTTTATAATAGCTAATTCCCTAAAATTAGCAGTGCATCAAAACGTCCCTTATCATCTCCATTTTTACTGGGGGTTTCAACAGAAGTGAGAAACCCCTTTTGCTTTCAAACAAATCATCCCAAAGTTATGTACTACTCAAAAAGCACAACTGCTATCTGTATGCATGTTTACTCTCTAGCCTTTGGCTAGTTGGCAAGCTCTAGTGAAGGTAATAAGCTCTGCCACTTTGAGTAATCTTTTTACTGTAGGTAGAAGATTATTGTAAAAGAGAGTTCAGGTTAGTCATAGCATATCCTGCTTGATTACCTCCAGTTTTAGGTTTAAAATATGATCTATCAACAATATTAGATCAGATTTTCATTAGAAGCCTTTAAGAAGTGAGAGTAAGGCACAGAGAGTTCCCCAATGAAGACAATCATGAGGCTTTCCTTATTCTGTCATGGGCAGGAGAGTGGCAGGATTCAGGATGTTGCAATGGTAAATAGTAATGTGAGAGGAAGTGAGCAATAGAATCTCATAAGAGATTAATTGGCTGACTGAAAATATTTGTGTTTTCTAAATCAACAGTAATGTCTGTACTATGTGAGAAACCATGATGTCATGTGGGAAGCCAAGAAATAGGTCGTCAGGATTATTAATACATTTTGCAGGGACAACTGTTGCCCAAAGACAAGACAGACAATCCTTTGCAACTGGATCAGAGGAAGGCTATATTAAGTAATGGATTTTTGATGATTCCCATAAAACTGAGTTAAAATCTCAAGGGCTTGTCTAGATCACTTACACACTAAAAGACAGAATAGCTCTTTGTATTTAGGGATGCTGTGATGGCTAATTTTATGTGGCAAATTAAAAATGTATGAGCCATGAGGTACTCAGGTATTTGATCAAATATTGTTCTGGGTATTTCTGTGAAGGTGTGCATTAGCCTGTTCTCATGCTACTAATAAAGACATACCTGACACTGGGTAATTTATAAAGAAAAAAGGTTTAATTGATTCATAATTCCACATGGTTAGGGAGGCCTCACAATCATGGAGAAAGTTGAATGAGGAGCAAAGTCATATCTTACACAGTGGTAGGCAGGCAGCTTGTGCAGGGGGACTTCCATTTATAAAACCATCAGATCTCATGAGACTTATTCAATACCATGAGAACAATATGGGGAAAACTACCCCCATGGTTCAATTGTCTCCAACTGACTCTACCCTTCACACGTGGGGATTATTATAATTCAAGGTAAAATCTGGGTAGGAACACAGCCAAACCATATCATTCTACCCATTGCTCCTCCCAAATCTCATGTCCTCCCATATCAGAAACAATCATGGGCTGGACACAGTGGCTCACATCTGTAATCCCAGAGCTTTGGGAGTCTGAGGCAGGTGGATCACAAGGTCAAGAGATTGAGACCATCCTGGCCAATATGGTGAAACCCCATCTCTACTAAAATACAAAAATTAGCTGAGCATGGTGGCATGCACTTCTAGTCCCAGCTACTTGGGAGGCTGAGGAAGGAGAATTTCTTGAACCTGGGAGGAGGAGGTTGCAGTGAGCCAAGATCATGTCACTGCACTCCAGCCTGGTCCCTGGTGACAGAGCAAGACTCTGTCTCAAAACAAACAATAACACCAAAAAAAAGGTAAAGAAAAAAAAAAAAAAAAGAAAACCAGTCATGCCTTCCCTACAGTTTCCCAAAGTCTTAACTCATTTCAATGTTAACTCAAAAATCCACAATCCAAAGTCTCTTCTGTGGCAAGGCAAGCCCCTTCCTCCTATAAACTTGTAAAATTGAAAGCAAGTTAATTACTTCTTAGATACAATGTGAGTACAAGGATTGGGTAAATACATCTGTTCCAAAAGGGAGAGAGTGGCCAAAACAAAGGGGCTACAGGCTTCTGGCCAGTCCAAAGTGCAGTGGGGCAGTCAAATTTTAAAGTTCTGAAATGATCTCTTTTGACTTCATGTCTCACATTTAGGTTATGCTAATGCAAGAGGCTGGTTCTTATGGTCTTAGGCAGCCTTACCCCCGTGGCATTGCAGGGTAAAGCCTCCCTTCTGGCTGCTTTCATGGGCTTGCATTGAGTATAGCTTTTCCAGGTGCATGGTGTAAGCTATTGTTGGATCTATCATTCTGAGGTCTGGAGGACAATGGCCCTCTTCTCACAGCTACACTAGGCAGTGCCCCAGTACGGACTCCTTGTGGGGGCTCCCAGCATACATTTCCCTTCTGCACTCCCTTACCAGATGTTCTCCATGAGGGCTCCACCCCTGCACCATACCTCTGCCTGGACATCCAGGTGCTTCCATACATCTTCTGAAATCTAGGTGGAGGTTCCGAAACATCGATTCTTGACTTCTGCACACCCATATGTAAGCCACCAAGGTTGGGGCTTGCACCCTGAAGCAACAGCCTGAGCTGTACATTGGCCCCTTTTAGCCATGACTAGAATTCAGTGCTCCAAGTCCTGATACTGTCCAAAGCAGCAAGACCCTGTGTCTGGCCCACAAAACTATTTTTCCCTTTTAGGCTTGCAGGCCTGTGATTGGAGGGGCTATTGTCAAGGTTTCTTACATGCCCTGGAGACATTTACACTATTGTCTTAGTAACTAACATTTGGCTTCTCATTACTCATGCAAATTTCTACAGCCAGCTTGAATTTCTCCCCAGAAAATGGGGTTTTCTCTTCTATCACATTGTCAGGTTACAATTTTCCAAACTTATATGCTCTGCTTTTTCTTGAACACTTCACCACTTAAAAATTTTTTCTCCTAGATACCCTAAATCATCTCTCTAAAGTTCAAAGTTCTTCAGATGTCTATGGCAGGGGCAATATGCTTCCAGTCTCTTTACATAGCAAGAATGACCTTTATTCCAGTTCCCAAAAAGTTCCTCGTCTCTCTCTGAGACACCACAGCTTGAAGTTCATTGTCCTCATCACTATTTGTATTTTGGTCAAAGACATTCAACAAGTCCCTAGAAAGTCCCAAACCCTTTCCACATTTTTCTGTCTTCTTCTGAGCCCTCCAAACTTCAAACCTCTGCTTGTTACCCAGTTCCAAAGTCTCTTCCACATTTTCAGGTATCTTTACAGGAGCCTCCCACAGCCCTCTACCAGTTTATTGTATTAGCCTGTTCTCATGCTGCTAAGAAAGGGAATAGTCTGGTGGAAACTGTCTCCATGATTCAATTCTTTCCAACCGGTCCTGCCTTTGACATATGAGATTATTACATTTCAAGTTAAGATTTGGATGGTGGGACAGTCAAACAACATCAGGGTGCTTTTGAATAAGACTGACATTTAAATTAGTAGAGTGAGTAAAGCAGATTGTTCGACATAATGCGGGTGAGCCTCATCCAATCACTTGAAGTCCTGAACAAAGAAAAAGATTGGGCTGGGTGCGGTGGCTCATGCCTGCAATCCTAGCAGTTTGGGAGGCAGAGGTGGGTGGATCACCTGAGGTCAGGAGTTCAAGACCAGCCTGGCCATCAAGTTGAAACCCCATCTTTAAATAAATAAATAAATAAATAAATAAATAAATAAATAAAAGATTGATCCTACCCCAGGTAAGATAGAATATCCTGCATGACATTCTTCAAACTGGAATATCACCTCTTTCTGCCTGATAGCCCTCAAACTGGGACAGCGGATCTTCCCTATTCTGTAACAGTTTCAGTATTTGGACTCAATACAGGATATCAGTTCTATAGATGTTAGGCTTTCCAGACTCTGCCATAATCATGTAAGTTAATTCCTTATAATAAATATACCTGTCTCCCTCTCTTCCCATATATATGCTATATATACTATTAGTTCTATTTTTTCTGGAGAATCCTGACTAACACAGATGCTTAAGGAATACTACTGAATTCCTACTTTAGATTACACAGGCATGTTCATCTTTGGTATCCCAGAGCAGAGGGTGGCTTTCTGAGGACTTATTCAATTCATAAAGAAGTGTTATAATCAGAAAAAAATTGGTTTTGAGAGATGAAATGAAAAAGAAAAAAAAAAGAAAGAAAAAAATTGGTTGTCAGGATCTTCAGTATCCAGTTAAAACTGGAAGGCTTCTTAATTATCATTTCATATGGGGTCTAAAATAAGTTTGGATAGGCTTTAATCTATCAGAAGAGGTCATTTTCCCTCCGAGATACATCATATATGAAATAATGTGTTCTGGTGGTTGCAATTTATCTTTGAAATTTTATGTCGTTTTTTCTGCTACTGCTGAGTGCAAGTAAATGGAATCATTTTGCAGGTTTCTTTGTTCTCTGAGTAAAGTAAGAGATAATATACATATTGTAGCAGACCTAAATCACATAGAAATATATTTATTGTTTTTATTCACACTCCAATATTACTATCCCAACAATGTAAAGTTAGAACTTTAAGAATTGATTGAGGATCTAGGAAATGTCAAGGAGGCTTCAGTGAACCTCTGTGGCACGATTTTTTTTTGAGTGCACTCTTGTCTCCTCCCTTCCCAAGTGATAGCAAAAGATATTGCTTCTCTTGTCTAGACACATACTGAAAAAAGACAAAGTCTCATAAGAGTGCAACCAGTGGCTTCAGGAGAAATTGATGACAGGGTGGTGTTTGGGTTAGTTACTACGAGGAAGAGAATTTGTTAATGGTTCTTAGATCTTAAACAAATCCATTTTGTTTCTTTATTGGCAGAATGGGAATGCTATGAGTACTAGCGAAGGCTATAGGACGACCTTTGGTTGTAAGTTCTTCAACTATGGGTTTGAGTGTCTCCTTTTCTTCAGGTTTCAAAGAATATTGAAAAAAATTGGGTAAAAGTTTGCAAGTAGCTATTGATAGATTTTGCTCCAAAAATTTTACCTATGTCACTGGAGTTTTTATCCCATAGAGCATCATGTACAGTGCCAAGATCCTTATCTGGTGTTTGCTGCAAATATAGTGGAGAGGACAAAATCAAATCCTCAGCAGACACAACTTAATTATGAACAGAGGAGTTTTCTGGAAACTCAAAAAGTAGTCCCTCAGGTATGCATTTAAAATTACAAATCCATTTGCCAAGTAAGTGTCTGTCTGTTGAATTTGCAGAAGTGGTATTGCAGAGCAGAAAATAATGTGTTTCAGTGAAGAACCAAAAAGCTATGGCTAAGAAATGGAAGACAAAGAAAAAATCTATATATTATGTTAAATGCCAACAAACTGTGTGGTAAATTTACTACAAAAAAGTTGAACAAAGATGGCAGGATTTAATATATAAAGAATAGCACTTATACCTACCAGGACCTGATAAGGGTAAACATTCATATTTAAAGTTAATTAACCTTGAATATCTAAGGAGATAGCAGAATGTTGGATGTTTTTTCCATCCTTGGAAAATACTCATTGATTTGAATTAAGAGATTTTTATGTTTTGGTTTTTATTTCATAAGATGGAACAAATTTTTTCCCTTTGCCTATTCTATTTAAAATATCTACAAGTGTCCTTTTCAGTAGGTAGTTGGTTGGGAAGTAGCCCACTAAGGTGTTTGATCTGTAGAGGCACAGCTTTACTCTGAGTTCTATCCCCTTTTCTTGTCCTTTTTCAGTTTCTTTTCTGGATACATAATATTTCTGCATATTTTGGAAGTACATGTGATATTTTAATAGCACAAAGTCCTTTCAAAATGCTCTGAAAGGGGTTGCAGTTCAGCTAAAGGGGCTTTTCCTGATTGTAATTTCTGTTTTTTAATTAGGTCTCCAATTTTAGTTTTAACTCCATTTTCAGTAAGAGAAAAAATGACTGCTAATAAATTAACACCTTCTTTAACTTCCAACTGTTTCAGAAATTATTCTAGTCTTTTAAAAAATCTATAGTTTCATATTTTTGTTTGTGTCATTAAATTATGATCCACTTAATCTGTATTGGAAATGATTCAGGTATAGTTTTTAGGAGGTTTTGATCTACTTTGATGTCCTTTTAATTTTTACCCTAAATTTTATTGTAGAAAGCAAAGTATTGTAGTCTATTTTCTGGATCAGTCCAATTAGATTTTGCCATTGAGAATTTAGCATTTAAGATTCTAACCAACACTTGTATAAGTTGATATAGGTTCATATATTTAGAATTCTCAAAATAAATTATTCTGTGAATGTTTGCTGGACTTGCTTGGGATTAGATAAATCTTTCATTATAGCTTTTCCTTTAGCTGAGGTCTACAGCTTACATTCTATAGTTGCCTATATTCCTGGCTCATGGGAGGGATACATTTTTAGAGGAAACTGCCAATTTGGGGTTTTAAGATAGTTTTTGAAAAATGGCAGCTGGTCTGGACAAGGGAAGGAGGAGAAAGGGATAGACAGAGTTATGGAAAGAGAGAGATCAGAAGGATACAAGAGAAGAGGGAAGATCTCAATGTAGGGAAACACTTGGAGGGCAAGGAGAGCAAGGATTTACTAGATGAATAAATCTAGTTTGTTCTTTAATTTTATCAAGTTGCTCATTTCTTTGGCAAAATAAACTTTTAGTGAAAAAATTTTGATTCAGGATTTTGTCTGAAGTCCTCTGCATGCCAATCAAAAAATCATCATGTAATCATGGGCTCCGTAAGCTGTGAGCAGCAAGGCACAAGGTACCTCTGTGAGTACTGCATCTGGCAAAGTCCCATGATGGACAGTGCAGACTGGGTCTCAGTGGGTTTTCCATGATGTTTGTGGAAATGCATGAAGACCAACCAAATGAGAAGAAGTAAATGCTATTAATTCAAAGGTTGCTATAACAACAGGTCAGCCACCATCAACCGCATTTTTGTAGAAACCCAAAGACTAAAAGGGTAGGAGCTATATAGTACAGAAAAGGGAATACTTCAGATGTGCCCCAGTTGAAGGTTGTCGGTATGGCGAAGGTGTGGGTCATTATTCATGAAGGGTCTCTGAAAAAATTGTTTCTATGCCTAAATGTATTAGATATGCCCTACTACATGCTCCTTTTGAGATTCACAATGAGCCTAATGTATTAAATATTATAGCCTCTTAGAACTCCTGTAGTAAACATATATTAATCCAGATGTTCCCTCTCTTTATTCCTGGTAGTCTGATCCTTATCTAAACTTTACTAATGTTCTGGAGAAACAGTTTTAAGAAACCCTATGCCAAGTAATTCTATTTGCTCCTTGTAACCCAAAAATAGCATCCTTCATATAAGGCAGAAGATCTACCAGCTGACTAGAGGAAAACATGCTGTGGTAAGGGAAGATCACACCCTGCTTAGATAGTCACCATTCCCAAAGAACTATGTATTCACAATAGCAAAGTATACGAAATAGACGATATATCTCACAGTTTTCCATCTGCTTCCTGTTGCTTTTCTTTTTTCTCACATTGCCAAGCCATGATGTCTGCCCATCAGCTCACTCTTGTCCTTACAGTCTTTGGAATATCCAGGGCTTCCAATTTCAATAGTTTATATATTACATAGGCCTTGACAGGACTAGAAAGAGTCAGATTCTAGAGAATTTTCCTAATGAATCAAATCTAGGTTATCGGGTAGTCCTTCCCTAGGCAGCTGAAATCATGTCTGCGCTTTTTTGAATATCTGGGGAAAGAGGTTTCTAGGGAAGTTTTACTTTTCAGGTTGGAATTTGTCCTGTGGGTTCTTAAAGGTATAGCACTGCTTTGAATAGCACTACTATAAGTGCACTTCAGGCCTTTCTCTTCTATCTCTGTTTACAAGAAGACAGCAAAACAAAACAGCTGATGATAAAACCATCCTGAGTCCACCCATTTCTGAGAGGCATAAAATTGGATTGCTTAGGTGCAAGCTTTTTTGGGGTATTAGTGGCTGCTAAAGATTTCCTTATTCTGTACTTATTGACATTTTAATAGGAGACACTTGAATAAATGTTGTTTTGGAAGAAAACTGATCTATAATACAGGCCTTTGAAATACAGATGATTCAACTTAAGGATTTTTTGATTTTACAATGGTACAAAAGTGAAAGGTATTCAGTAAGCTACTCCGTTTATGAAATGGTTATGTATGGATAAACCCATTTTAAGTTGACAATATTGGCAAGTGAAAAACACACTTTTGACTTACAATATTTTCAACTTACAATGGGTTTATCAGGACATAGCCTCATAGTAAGTCAGGGAACATCTATACTAAGTGGATGCTGGTGATTTGTTGTCATCAGTAGGAAATTATTCCAGTGACCATTGTGGCAAGTCAGCAGCTGCTCATAATACAATTGTAAGAGTATTCTACAAGGGTTATGAAACAACATATAAGTTTTAAAATAATATATTGTAGTATTTGTGGTATAGTTCATATTCATGGTATATATAATACTATTTATGGTATAGTTATTATATTTCTAGCTGTTATTTATTGCCATTCAATAAATAATCCTATTCATTTCTTCCTATGAACTAGAGTCACCATTGCTATGGTGTGAATATTTGTGCCCCCCAAAATTCATATATTGAAACCTAATAACAAATATGATTATTTTAAGAGGTGAAATCCCTGGGAAGGCATTAGAATTGTATTAGTGTCCTTAAAAAAGAGGCCCCAGAGATTGCATTACCCTTTCCACTGCATGAGGAAAGAATGAGAAGGCGCCGTCTTGCATTTAGGAAACAAGCCTCACCAGACATCAGACCTGCTGTCGCCTTGATATTAGACTTCTCTGTCTCCAGAACTGTGAGAAATAATTTTTTTTGTTGTTTGCTGAACCACATATACAAGATACAGGTTATATAGATATAATCTTACATAACTAAGATTATGAAATTGTATCTTTACTTTTTCTATGTTTTGATATGTTTAGATACATAAATACCACTGTGTTACAACTGTCTACAGTATTCAGTACACAACATGTGGCACAGTTTTGTGGGCTAGAAGCAAGGAGCTACATCATATAGCCTAGCTGTATAGTAGGCTATATCATCTAGGTTTGTATCAGCACACTCTATAATATTGCACAATGACAAAATCACTTAAAAATGCATTTCTCAGAATCTACCCTTCTCTTAAGTGCTACATGACTATACAGACAGAAAGTCATGTACAGGCTATCAGAAAAATTGACTTGACATAACGCAAAGGCTAATGCCATGAAATGTTAGTTTCTATTAAGATAAGAATACCTAGTTCTGTCTGTAAGACTACTTCAAGCACATTGAACTATTTCCTAGCTCCATGAGTGGTAGATAAAATTACTGATCTGAAAAAATACCCCACTAGGTTCCCAATGGGGAAATATTTGTACTAATCTTTTTGAAAAAGATGAGGAGTTAAAGTGAACAGACTTTGATGCCCTCAAGATGTTGTCCAACAGTTGGGATCCCGATAAAAAGTAATTTAAAATTCGTCAGATATCCTAAAAAATTAAAACTAATTGGAAAAAAGAGAAACCTCTCCTTAATTGTGTTGGTTGTGTTTATGTGTAAAAGTAGTCTAATATGTGGATATTAGGTAATATATTTATTTTTGTACATCTCATTCATTATCTGCTGAATATTTCATATTTAAAGTTATTGCACAAGGTAAATCAATCAAGGGTCATTGACCCCATTTGAAATGTTGAAAGACAGACCCAAGAGTTAAGTTATCTTCTCCAGGTGGCGTAACAAATAAGTGAGTTTCTAAACCAAAATATAATCACGTGCCACATAAGGACATTATGGTCAACAAGAGGCTTCATTTTTGATGATGGTTCCATAAAATTATAATACCATATTTTTATTGTGCTCTTTCTGTGTTTAAACATGTTTAGATAAACTGATACTTTCCATTGTGTTACAATTGCCTACACTATTCAGTATAGTAACATGTTGTACACAGTTGTAGCCTAGGAGCAATAGGCTGTGTCATATAAACTACATATGTAGGAGGCTACATGTACCACCATCTAGGTTTCTGTAAGTACACTGTATGCTGTTGTACAACAACAAAATTGCCTAACAATGCATTTCTAAATATTTCATAATATCCCTGATGTTTTGGAATGCATGGCTGGAAAGGTTACTTCATTCCTGATAAAATGGGCTCCTTCCTACCACTTCACTGTGCAGAAATGAATAGCACAACATTGAAACTGTTGTTGACTTTATTGTCTTAGACAATGAATAGTGATGCACTTTCAGTTCAGTACTGAAGCTACTAAGGGTAAATATTTTAAATTAACCCACATCGGATATATATTTGAGTTTATAGAGTTTCCTTTGTTAACAAAGATATGTGTCTCCTATGATTATATAATATTTAGTTATTCACTGGAAATTACTCTCAACTTGAGCTTTGTGAGTCCCTGAGGGAGAATGTGACCTCCTATTCTCCCCATCACTCCAGGGAATATGTATGGGTAGAAAATTAGAACTCTGTTTTCCTGCAACAGATGCCACGGGCAGAGATTTGGCACCAGGCCCCTGTAGGCCACCACAGTCTCTTAGGTCATGGTGTTTTTGCTTATTCTTTACCATGGAGTGAAGGACTTTTTTGAGAGTACTTCTAGAATTCCAAACTCTGCTTCTTTAAATATCTCTTCTGCTTAAAAATTTTAATGTTTCCCACCCCATACAGCATCCTCTTATGATTTTACCATGACCACCTCACCTGGTCTCTGACCCCAAGTTTCTCCCCTTGATAAGCTTTGGTATTTATTTATAGGAGTTCATTGATTGTGCTCATGGCTTTCCAATCTCATTTTTTTTTCATTAATTGTACCCATCTTTGCCTTTTTTCAGCTGGTCCATTTATCTAGTTTGCAAGGAGCTTCTCCTTTCCTAGTTTTCTATGCAGTACGCTGAGGCAGTTTTGCTCACTGATTCCTTTTTCTGAGTACTTCACAATATCCCCAGACACAGCAAAATTTTTCTCTTAGTAGTTCAATAAATTTTACCTCAGTAAGACTCTAAGCCCTTGAGCAGTAAGTTTATGTTTTATTTGCCTTTTTCTTTCAAGGACGTGAAATAGGGTCTGAACTTAGAAAACATAAAATATGCATTGATTGAGCAGATTAACTGAATTTCCTGGTTTGTAACAGGGTAGTGTAGCATCTTCAAGTGAAAGTACTTGGTATCCTCCGTGGCTGATATAGAGTGTTGGCACAAAGGTTAAGACAGGGGCTTTAGAGCCAGACTTCCTAAGTTTAAATCCTGGTTCTTCTGCTACTGGCTGTGCTTTGAATTAATTATTTCATACCTCAGGTTCCTCATTGTAAACTGGCTAGTATTAAGGTATGTTTCACAGGGCACTTTAAAGGAAGGATTAGTACATTGTAAAATTTTGACAAAGTTTAGTGTTATTAAAGTTATTAATTTTTTTAAAGGAATAAATGAGTAAAAAATAAATTAAAGCATACTGTTCTCTTTCTGGGGTGTATCTCACCTTGCTAAATTATTATCTGCTCGGGAAACACTTCACTCATACATAACGGCTGAAATCATACACCCCTTGCTCCTCCAAGGCACTGTCTTTTCCCTGTGCATTATCTTTGTCCTGTGCCATCCAACATGGTAGCCACAAAGCACATGTGGCTATATACGTTTACATTAATGAAAATTACATTTAATAAAATATTCATTTCCTCAGTTACTCTAGTCACATTTCAAGTATTCCACAGCTACATGAGACCAGTGACTACCATATTATGTATCAGCAATTATAGAGCATTTCCATAATTATAGAAAGTTCTATTGGACAGGGCTTTACATAGTCAGTTTGAAAAACTATTTCAGTGATTTTATGAAAAAATAATATCATGCATTGGCCAGACATGGTGGCTCACACCTGTAATCCCACCACTTTGGCAGGTCGAGGCAGGCAGATCACAAGGTGAGGAGATAGAGACTATTCTGGCCAACATGGTGAAACCCCGTCTCTACTAAAATACAAAAACTTAGCTGGGCATGGTGGTGAGCACCTGCAGTCCCAGCTACTCAGGAGGATGAGGCAAGGGAATCACTTGAACCTGGGAGGCAGAGGTTGCAGTGAGTTGAGATCATGCCACTGCGCTCCAGCCTAGGTGACAGTGAGACTCAGTCTCAAAACACACACACACACACACACACACACACACACACACACACACATATATAAAATGCATCATTTTGTACTGTATTATATATGTGCATATATATTTACATGTATATATACATGTATTCACATATCAAAGATAAATGCACCAACGAGAAAGTGAACAAAAATATAGAAATAGACATTTCACAAAAGAGAAAAGATAAACTCATATATGTGATTTTATCTACTCTACTAAACAAACATATAGACATATGTATGTACACATACATATATATGCCTGTACATGCATGCATAGATATATACACATACATATATACCTATGATTTACATATATAGTTACATATGTATATACAAGCATATCTATGCAAGAAATATATATGTATGTATATATATCTTTCACACTAGATTTTGTGTTTCTCATAGTGAGCAAAAAGTATATTATTAATTTTGTATTTCAGTATCCAGTAAGGTTCATGATACATAGATATCACCTCAAAATAACTGTGAAATAAGGATCTGATACATGAATAATATAAATATTAAACTAAATTAGTAAGGTTTTCTTTGGATTTTTTTAAATGACACATATACGAACTAATGAATGAAAAATCAAATGCAGTATGTGCAACACTTGATACCATGCCATGGCATTGGAGTATTCTTTTAGTGATATAACCTGAAGTGTATATAAAATGTTTTAAAGTAATGAGTTATCTCAATCATGTAATAAATACTATATTGCCAATTTCTTCTTTATATACATCCAAGTAGATCTCATCTCACAGAACCATCTCTTTCTCTATCATTTACTTCTGGCTGCTATAATTCCCTTTAATGCCCTCACCCATATATTCCATGTTCATGTACCCTGATGGAGTCTATATAACCTTAATGTTGAGACAGTGGCATCTTGATGCCTAACCCACATATACAGTCTCTAATCAGTCACTGACACGATGAGTCACAAGCGAGAGCCAGAAAGGAATTAATCCATGCAATTAGGCAGGTCCAGTATGGCAGATTATAATTATACGAGGAAGTATTAATGAATATTTGGAGTCCTCATTAAGTATGTAATATTCCTGTCTGCACAGAAGCAAAGACTCCCTGCCTAATCCAGATATTTAAAAAGCTCTCACAGCCTACCTAACTTCCCTAAAGCCCAAACTATTTGCTGGACAGTATTTTTTTCTCTCTTTAAAAATGTATTGACTTCAAAGAAACAAAAGCAGACATTTATTTAACAAGTTATAAGTGCAGATCCAACTTCCAACCATTATTTAAGGAGTGATCTTGGAAAAAAAACATAGAAGGCTAGAAAAAAGATCTTTGAATATGTCTTAGAATAAAACAGATTGAAAAGAATGCTTCTGCTAAACAATCTCTTCAGTATACCGCCACAGATGTTCAGATGGCACGGTATACTTCAGTTTCCAAATTCTAAATAACGAAAACAATCTATTTTTATGTCTTACATTATATTTAGTTTTTAAAAATATATTATTTGGAATTGTGAGTATATAATAAATATGTCTGAGTGATTAATTTAAAAACACATTTGTATTTCATGCACTGAGGCATATATAACTTACGTTATACTCTGAATAAACTAATATTAATTAATCATTTTAAAATGTTTTCAATCTTTCTGTCCTTCTTATTGAAATTATAACTATACAACAAAATCCTTCACAATGAATTGGCATAGGACATTCAAAAATCTTACCTTCCAATGGCTTTTCCTTTAAAGAAAATTGAAGCTATAGAATTCTGCTCTAGAGTAATCTAGACAGTATATAATTCGTTTTGTTTTAGAGACTAAAGGAATCAGTGCAGCATTTATCAGGATCAGACTCAGGAGGCAGAATAAAACAGAGGTTTTATGTTCACAAAATAAATAGGTGCATTTGCTATAGACTTCTTTTAAGAAAACAAATTACATGTCAATATAAGCCAATTAGTAAATATATGTGGTAGGTGATTCAAATTTAACTCTTCTGTTATCATACAATGGTTTGATATGAAACTTTCCTTTTAACTATGCATGTAAAAATCCCTGTCTCCCTAGACCAGCATCATGTAGGTACCTCAGGGCTCAATCTGCCACACAGACAGTCCTTGGCATCTCCCCAGCAGCCCTTTTTTTGGTAATGCCCCATGTCCTGCACCTACGTGCTACCTTCTTTCATCCAGTAATGAGTATCCCTCTAGTAAAATGTCATGTTGGGAGTCTGCTCCTTGATTTAAATTTATATTGATTCAGTTAGATTCATCTCAATGTGTTAATTTCTTATTGATAATTTATCTGACAAGATAATTCATAGTAACATTTAAAAGAAAGGCAATGATTTATGTCAATCTTCAGAGTCTCCAAATATTTAAAAAAATGGATAAATCTTGGATGATGGGGATTTCAAGTTCTTTACAGGTTAGGATAGTAAGAGAACTAGAAATATTTTAAGAGAGCAAAGGAAAAAAGCCTGTAAAAGACAGCTGTAGTTTAATGGTAAAAATGTTAATTATAGTAATCCACCTATAGTCTTTCAAAGTTATTTTTTTCCTGAAGTCACTTCTGATTAATGGGATGTTAACCTAGAAATCTTATTTTTGTTTATTTTCTGGTTACCTTAGAGATGCTTTTTCTCTCTTGCTATTGCCATGGAGATGGGGCTGGCAGCAGCGGTTCTTCTCACAACACTCCACATGCACTCGCATTTCATGTATTTGTATTCTAGGGAAGAGAGAGCTGGGTGAATCTCTTCGCTTTCATTTTTTATCCCATTTCCAAACTTGGCAAAACCCATACAAAATTCTCCAAGGACAAAGGATACAAAAGCTTTGGGTTGGTCTCTTTCCAAATCATTTGGGAAGGTCTACTGGGAGGAAAGCTAAACATCTGACTTTGGGATCTGTTAATTCCTATTCTTTAAGCACCACAGACTTTACCAATTATGAAGGGTAAAAACAATCTTAGTTAAATATACACTCAGCAAATAAATCAATAAATAAAACCTTTGTTTCCTCCTTATTCTCAACTCTCCCATACAGAATGTGTATAGTACTATGTTGTGGCTCTAATTGTTATATTTGCATATTGACAGTTTAATTCAATGTAACAATCTCCTTGTAACAGAAGGTAGAGTTCTATTCTCATTGATCTAATTAGCAAATTTACATATTGACAGACCTAAGAAGGCTCTACCTGAAGCATTTCCTTTTAATTTATTTAAATATTGTTCCAAGTCTACAGAGTCTGCCCTTTTGGGTATGACCTAGTTTCCCAATAAAGTCACAGGCCACTAGAAGACAACATTAGGGGTAACAATGGACCACATATACAATGGTGGTCCCATAGGATTACAATACCTCAGTTTTACTGTATCTTTTCTATGCTCAGATATGTTTACATACACAAGTACTTACACTGTGTTAGAATTTCCCACAATATTAAGTACAGTAATGGTAATGTGCTCTACACATTTGTAGCCTACGAGCAATAGGCCAGACCCTGTAGCCTAAGAATGTAGTGGATTATATCATCTAGGTTTGTGTAAGTACTTTCTATGATGCTCAAACTTCAAACAAAGATGAAATCACTTAAGGACACACTTCTCAGAATAAATCCCTGTCATTAAGTAATTCCTACTGTATTTAGCATGCCCCGGTGCCCTCTGAAGGTGTTTCAAGCCCTGTTTTCAGGAATTAGGCATTTGATTGGTCTCTCTTTGTGAATAATGTACAATACAGCACTGATTTTTGGTTTGTCTAATGAACTGATGTGCAACTGATGCTGCTATCACAAACCACTTAAAGAAAATCACATTGTCTCTATGCGGAAGGCCCATTTCAAACAATATGTATTTAGGTTGTATTTTATAGAAAATCGCATGAACAATGAGAGAATGCTGAGCAGAAGTGAGTAAGATTCTTTCATTACAAGTTTCACATAAGTTCTATTGTAAGAATGCCAGCTAAACAAAAGTAGAAAGCAATTCGCGTTTATTTTCCTTTTGCGTGAGCCTAAGTAACGTCAGGGCAGGAGTTCGCAAGATGTTTCTTTGCAAACAAAAGTACAGATATAATAAATTATGCTGTTGCTAGTGTTCCTGTGCTAACAAAGTTTAATAATCTTGGATATGATGCATCTTCTTTGTGAGTTATTACACAAAAAAGAATAAATTTTCAAACCTATATTTGAGGGTCCAAAAGAGCTAGATAAATGGTCAGCAGAAAGAAGAAAACATTGAACAAAAATGCAATCATAAGAAATTAATCTTAAGGCCAGGCACAGAGGCTTATGCCTATAATCCCAACACTTTGGGAGGCCAAGGTGGGAGGATTACTTAAAGCCCAATGTTTTGAGACCAGTCTGGGCAACATAGTAAGACCCCATCTCTACAAATTATATTTTTTAAACCAGGTGTGGTAGTGTGTGCACCTATTACATGGGCTGAGGTGGGAGGATCTCTTGAGCCCAGGAGTTTCATTCGGTAGTGAACTATGATTGTGCCACTGAATTTCAGTCTTCTGGGTGACATAGTAAGATCCCATCTCTTAAAAAAATTATATTAGATCAATCTCATGATTCTGTGTGTCAATCAGTCAGTCTCTGATGTGGAATGAGACTATCAATCTCCATTGACTTTTATTCTGTACAGCAAAGGGATTTTATTTTGGAGCCCATGGAGAAGATTGTCCTTGGACCTGCTTTTGTCCACGTGGTCTACTCAGGTGGTGAGAATGAACAACTGTTTCACCCTGGGGAAAGGACTGCTTTTAAATTCTTTCTCTTGTTCCCTTGCTCTCACTTTTTATTCTCTAGGTTATTTTGTTTGTTTTTTTGCCTCTGCTCTCATCGTTACTAGACATCTAGGAGGAGCCTCTGATTGTTGGCTTTTTTGTGAGTTCTCTTTTCCCCCATCCTGTCAATTATTTTGAAAAGCTACTAGTATAAGAGTTAAGCTTGGAAAAAATAACCCTAAGATCCTTTGTACTGCTCATCCCTATACATTTTTTTTTCAGTTTACTTAATTTAGAGTTCAAAGCCTTAGCTAGTTTAGGATCTGACTTAAAGGCTTAGCTAGTAATTGAACCTGTATTAATAGCACATATTTTGTGAAGAATCTCACAGAATTATTAAAGAAAGCCAGAAAACTGTATTGAATTGTTACTACATCTTACTTACCCAAATTCCTTCTTTCAGGGTCTTTGCAAGTCCAAAAATCAAAATGTTTCTCTGAGTTTTCAATCCTGTTATTAAATTTAGAGAAAGAATTTACACTTACCTAAAAGTTAATGGTTCCAATTTATCCTTAGTTTTTCCAGAATAGAAAATGTTAGAAAATCATTTTTATAAAGACTTAACTAATTACGTGGTAATTTTATTTGCCCTATAGCTTCCTGGCTTCCATTCTGTTATATCATTCTGATTATTCAGAGATCATAGATGCAAAGTGTATTCCATGTTTAAATGCATAATTTTGTCCAAAGGTAAAGTAACCCTTCAGTATATAAAGGCTTTATACTAGCTATATTGACTCAACTTTAATGCAATCTAATGTTTATTCAGAGACACAATTCAGATGACAAAAATGATAGCCCCTCCTCATTTTGATGCGAGGTGTATAAGGATAGCCTAAAATCATGTTTGTAAAGTTATAAAATTTTGACCCATTTATTTCTTTTTGCATTTTTTTTCTATAATTTTGAAATTATATTTAAAATCATGCTGTGGTTGATGGCTTTCTTGTTGAATACATTTCATTTGGGAGGTGCTATTTTTTCTCATTTTAAACATTCTTCTGTCTTTTAGATAGAACCATTCACAAAGTCTTCTGTGTAAATGAATCATGAAGAGGAAAAATAAATCCCTCGTTCAATATACAGGGGTATAAATACTCAAAAGAAGAAAATATGTAAAAATTGTTTTTTATTTTGATTTTGCAAACAATTTCAAGAAGCTTGATATTCTATGTCTTAACCCACCGTGCTTCTAATTTTTGAACCTAATAAACAAAAATTGAAATATTTATGCTTTTAAATGTGTAAGAAGTATATAGATATTTTTGAAATATTATCATACTTTAATAATTTTATATATAAGAAAGAATAAAGCTACCTAATGACATCTGCAGGTTTATTTCACTGATGAATTTCAGGGCAAGAAATTTTTACCACTACTCTAGTTCTTCTTTACAAATCATTTATCACTTATGCAAAGCAGTTAAAGTAGTCAGGTAGCTGAGGAAATGAAAAATAATTGTAGTTCAATTCTAGAAATTCCTCCTCTTATCTTCACCATATTTGATGAAGCTGTTAAGAATAATTTGTTGAATCTCAGTATATGCAAAGTATTTGTTCTCACTAAGAAGGCAACATGCAAATGCCATTAAAGCATGGACAAAGAAAGCATTTTCTGAACGAATACATGAATCAAACAAGTCTCTAAGAAGCATGAAAATGAAAGAAAATGAGTTTTAAGGTAAAAATGCTCAAAAACTTAAATACTGACTTTGTTGAAAGAAAATAATATATGTAAACAGAAGATGACACGAATATGAAAGTATACTCTATTGATATTTAAGAATACCAAAATATTTCTCTCCAAAATATTGAGAATTGATACATTAAAGACTATTAAAACACAGGGAAACACTCTAATTGCCTGATGTCAGGACATACATCCTTCTTTACTGAATACATCACTTGCTTATCAGCCCAGGGAACATACCAGCAGAATATGAGAACAGATTTCACTAACTCTCTACGTTTTCCTCCCTTTGAAAAGATTGGAACTACTCTCTCCTGTATCTTGTCACTATGTGAGCATTTATTGCTCTTTGTTAAAATACTTTTTTTTGAGACAGTTTTGTTCTTGTTACCTAAACTGGAGGGCAATGGCACTATCTCAGCTCACTACAACCTCTGACTCTTGGATTCAGGCAACTCTCCTGCCTCAGCCTCCCGAGTAGCTGGGATTACAGCGGCCTACCACCATGCCTGTTTTTTTGTATTTTTAGTAGAGACGGGATTAATCATGTTGGTGAAACCAGGCTGGTCTGAAATTCCTGACCTCAGGTGATCCACCCGCTTCGGCCTCCCAAAGTGATGGAAATAGAGGCATGAGCCACCACGCCCGGCCTGTTAAAATACTTTTAAGCAAGGCTCCAAGACATTGCCCTGAAAGAAAGATACTTTCGAGTAGAGGCCTCTTCCCAGTGAAAGGTGCAGCATGGGTCAAAAAAATTCTGCCAGTTTTCACTTGTTAATCTAGCTTTTGTTTTGAGGAGAGTGTCTCAGGTAAGAAATTATAAGGGTTAAACACAATAAATTATATATTTTTTCCACATCAGTAATTAATAGAACTGCTTGTTTCCTCAGCCTGACATGGTTGTGAATGTAAATAATATGTTCTGTTTCTCCAAGCAGAAGTCTCCTGCCAAAGTTTACTGGCTACTCTCTGGCAACTTGGAAGCTACCAATAGAAAACTGGAGAATTACATCACATTGCATATATGACATCCAACAGTTTCCAGGATTCTGCACACTCTTAAAAAAAGCAAAACCAAACAAACAACAATTCCAATACAACCACACCACCACCAACAAAAAACACTGTAGACATGTTAACAGGCCATTATCAGATTATATGCTCAGGTAATGACTTTGAACATAGCAGTGTCTAATTAATTTAAAACCTGCTAAATCAGGTGAGAATATATAAAACAAGGAAAATTTATTGTCATCTCCAAATATCTTGCTAGGACTTTCAACACATAGGCTGTACTATTCTACTAGGAAACCAAATAAAGAAAATAAAAAATCTATGGATTAGATTTTAGAGAGCATTAGAGAATATTTAAAATACTCTCCTGAGACATATTTATTGTTCTATACTGTGAAATAGGATTATTTCTTATTTCAAATGCTCAGGAGAGCATTTAAAATGTTCATATGTACAATGTATACTGTTTAGTAAAGAAAGAAGAGATTCCCAGAAACCAATATACCTTTCTATCCCCAAAATTAAAATTCTGGGATGATACATATTCTTTTCTTGTAATATGTAATCTGGAGCAAAGGCAAAAATAATGTATCCACTTGCTCAAGGGAATACTTGCTAATGGAAGATAAGACTGTGAAACAAATAAATAGGCTAATTATCAGGAATAACAGTTTGCTTATCAAGACTGCCCTTAAAACTCCCACCAATTCAAATTTATTATGCCATAAAATTGGCCCAATTCCAGCCAGTTTCTCACCGTGCAATAGCTGCCTTAAACTTACCCAGCCCTGTGTCTAAAAATAATGTAAGCAACTTCTCTGTCTTTCCCCTTCTGAGATCTGCTAAGATTTTGTCAAGGTTTAATACATTTAGCTTTGCTTTTTCTGGTGATATTTAGGCAAGCAGATGTTTGAAAATTTTGATACTCAAAATCGTACCAACATTCTTTTAAGACAATCTTGCTGCTACAATGAAGACTCTTGCTTTAGAAGAGTTCATGACTGTGTTCTAGAGCCTTCTGCTCAGAAAGTTCTGTCCAAACATAAGAGTGAGGCAGGTTCTGCATTGGATCAGAGCTCCAAATTCATTTCAAGGTGCCAAATGAGAAGTTAATTTTGTCTCCTAGAAATTGATTATTTGGCTTGGTTAAGGGCTTCTTAAGAACTTTTGAGTTCTGAATTTATTTTAGAAGTTATCTTATTCAAAAAAAAAAAAAAAGAGCATGCTATAGGAGATTTGGAAACTTGAATTTTTACTCCCTTTTTACTCTAATGAGCTCCTTAAATGAACAAGTTAGTGAATATCAAAGTGTCCTCAATAGCTACTGCAATTTTAAATGATCCTTTGTGAAATCATGGCATAAAGCAATATAAGCATATTAATTATAATTTTAGTAAAAAATATGTAAGTCAAAGAGTTTTGCTCTGATTTGAGCACACATGTAGACCAAGATAAAAAACTAAGAGTATAGGACAATAGCCTCCTAAAAGTTGTGTATGAGCCTCTAAAATAACAGCCATATCCAGCTGCAGGCACATAAAACCTACAGTTCATATTAGTGAGAAAGTCTGGAGAGATCTGTCTGAAAAAGACTTTTGTGAATACAATGAGACAAGACTGAGGAATGTTCTCATAAAATTTCAATACATGACTCAACACTAAATTGTCTAATAATGACACCCATCTGATGAGAACTTCTGACCTTATCAGTTCACAGGGCCAGCTCTTATAGACTCATCAGACCTCTGTTCACTCCCTTTATTAAGAAATTTCTTTCATATATTATACCTACAACAAAAATAACCAGGATAGACAAAGATAAACAATAGTGCTATTATTACTACTAGGAGACAAAAAACAAACAAACAAACAAACAAACAAATACCTCTCTTAGTTCCTGATGTTTCCTGGCAACCTTTGACTTCTAGAAACATTAAGTCCAAGCTCTGCTTTCATCTTAACATGTCCTTCTCTATTCATCCAATCTCTTTATTTATCTTACACAGATACTAGCCATTGTATTAGGGACCACTCCAAATTATGGATGATTTCATCTTGAGATTTTTAACTACATCTACAAGGTATTAAATTTTTTGGCAGGTATTTTTGGATTTCTTTTGGCATTATTTAACTTTCTACAAAGTGAAAGGGTTTTATAAACACAATTGTCCAGTATTAACCAAAAAACTAAAGGGAAAAACTGGAACAAGTGTTCAATGGAAGCATTCTCAGATACAATATAGCATTCTATTTTCATGTATCCTTAAACTCACAAGAAGAAAATATCTTTAAATATTTTGAGACAACCTTACAAATATTTAATCCATGCTTTATAGTACTGGCCTATAGATTTCTCCATTATTGCACAACCTCTGCCGCAAAGTCAATAGACAACTCCCTCATCACCATCTCTAATAATCTTGACCTTTCTACGTCTCAGTATACAATTGTCATTCTTCAACTTTTAACTAAGGAGCTTTTACTTTTAACTAATGAACTAAAGTTCCTGCTTTGTGATGTTCTCTCACTAACTTTATAGATAAAAATTTACAGTGCCAATAGAATTAACCAATTAAATGCTGTCCTGGTATCCTTTTCCTGAAAATTTATGAAGTCCCTACTGTTCATAATCAACATATAAATAATTTAGATAGTAACTTATTCTTTGATTTTAAACCTAGCTTAAATCTCAAGTTTAATATGATGTACCAGGCTCATATTGGGTCAAAAACTTTATTGATATGTGTGGAGTCATTGAACTTGAAATTCTTAAGAATCAAACTGACAAAATTAAGAACTTAGCCAAATTTGCACAATAATATCGAAAGCTGTCAGCTGAATCCTAATAGAGCCAGTGCTCATATTGTCACTTTGTACTACTCCTTGTTACGTGCTTATACTTTCATTCAAGAAATCCAATGGGAGAGAATATAGACATTTTATGACTTGAGGGCCATAAATAAAATAGTCAAACTCTTCTTTTTTGGAAAACCAAACCTGAATCATATCTGTTTTTGGCACTACATGAGGCTGCATAGTTTATATTGGTAGTCTGTGTTTGGCCTTATTTGCCTCTTTTTAGAAAAAGATTGTTAATACAAATTTCACTTCTCATTCAAATTACATCTACATATCTGGACAATTATTTATCTGTGGTTTAAATATTTATCTATTTTTTAAATAACTCCTTAACCCAGACCTTAAAAACCTAAATTTTCCTGTGATTCTATTTTTGTCTGATACATGGATTAATTATTGCTATGTTCCAAAAATGAGATATACTCTAATACTATTAAGTGAGTTATACTCTAATATTATTTAATAAATTTATTTTCTCTTCAACTCAGTAAAGGAATAAAGTTTCTAAAGAAATGTTATAATTGTTAAAATAAATTTCACAACCTAAGAAATAATTTATCTCAAGAAGATAAATTCCTCACTTCTTAAAGATTATGGGTAATCCAAGACCTTTGTATCTATTCATACTCAAGAAATATATGCAAGTCTTAGCTGTTCCTATTCAGCTGCACAGAAACCATCAGAGACAAGTAGTTTATCATTAATTTTCTCTCAATCTGAATTCAAAACTCACATTTTCTTAAGGCAATAGGTCACCTTTCTTAAGGTCTCTCTTTAGAGACCATAGCCAACTTGGTTTTAGGGTATCTCTTAAATTTAATGGTCCCCATGCTGTTCAAACCTTGTTGCTCAGTGAAAATACATAACATTCTATGACAAGTAAGCATTTGTCTTATGCAGTTCTGTTACTACATACATTTAGATTTATTGGTGAATTATTCTAAATACTGCTACTTTTCTATTAACAGAAAAGACATACCATAGTTGCCTAGTCTTTTTAAGAACAATTTATGCCCTGAACATTTTTTAATAGAATCTCACTAGAAAATTTACATTTAATCTTCTCTGTTGATGTTTATGAAACAAGAAACTATCTGGAAGAATATTATATAAGGGATATCACCTATGATTCTATTTTTGTCTGATACATGGATTAATTATTGCTATGTTCCAAAAATGAGATATACTCTAATACTATTAAGTGAGTTATACTCTAATATTATTAAATAAATTTAACTATTTTCTCTTCAACTCAGCAAAGGAATAAGCTCAGAGTTCATTTAAACATCTATGTGGACACTAGCCAGAGGCATAAATCATCCTGAATGGAAGAACTCATTGCATTTAGCTGAACCTATGATTAGCTAGGGGATATACACGCACACACACATGTATTATTAGCCAATCCTTCTGAAATAGTTCATCTTTTTTCTTTTTAACCTCAGTGGAACATAATCTGAATGATTTTTAAGCAATTGAGTACTTAAAAGTCTTTTTTTTTTTAAACTTGAAAGACTTTCAAGTACTCAATTGTTTTCTACAAAGTGATTATTATAAATACCAAAATACAACAGACAACATGGAAACTTAAGAACATGTTCTGATTGATCCTAACATGAAACAGTCTCTAAAATACTAGTCCCATGATAAACTCAAATGTCCAAACACATGATGAGATTAAAAGAGGATACTACAGATGTTAGCCATTAGCTCCATAGTCAGAAAAGAGCTATAGTTGGGCCAAAAATTACTTGAGGATAATATTTGGTGTTTTTATGGTTACTACATTTTTAGTTTCAAAAAACATCAAATGGGACCTTGTAAGGATGTTACATGAAATCACCTACCACAACAAGAAAACAATAGCCACTTACTGAATTGAGATTGATAGTGAAAAATTCACTAAAACGGATGAGGGTTTTCTGATGTTTAGTCATACCCATGGTCAGTTTTATCCTGGAAACACTGTAAGTGGCATGAACTAAAGACCACAGCTCAGAGTTCATTTAAACATCTCAAAAGATTATCTCCTACAATGAGTCCTGAATATTATTTTATCATTGCTTCTTTGGGGGATAACTTGAAGCATTTCTTTTTCAGAATGGCTCTGAGAATAGCAAAGTTATATTTACCCTTTATTCTAAACCAGATATTTACTGACTAATCTGTTCAAGGACAGGAGCAGCCCTTTTACTGAAACTACATTGAAGAGCTTTGTAAAGTCTTGCTGTTTACTCAGAAACTTAATTTTCTATGTTATAATGAGTATCAATTATATATATACTGATATTTATATATAGAGATAGATATATAAATATATATATATAGGATGCTCCTATATATATGTGTGTGTATATATATATATATATATATATATATATATATGTGCATAAACTCTAATACTAACCTAAGCAAAACTCTCAGAGACCTTCAAACTTTCATTGTATAAAGTTTGCTATCATTGACAAGAAAATCGATGTCAGTTGGGATTCACTAACTCTCCCCTTATGATTTAGTAACAAACTGGGCAAGTCAGATTTGACATCTGATTTTAGTAACTGCCTTATTGTAAATAGACACAGCTCAATACTGCAAAGGACTAATGTAATACAGGCAATTTTATCAGTACAATAACTTTGACTCGGCACCTTTCTAAACAACTCTTATTTGCATGATCTAAAACCTGGAGACCCGGAGTTTGTTAAAAGACAACAGATCCTGTTGATGGCTATGAAATCTCATAGAAAAAGACATAATAAGGCACTGTTAACAACTATTATGGAAACTGAAGGTTTAAAGCTGAGATTCTTTTTTGTTGTTGTTGAGACGGAGTCTCACTCTGCCTGCAACGGCACGATCGTGGCTCACTGCAACCTCCACCTCTGGGGTTCAAGTCATTCTCCTGCCTCAGCCTCCTAAGTAGCTGGAATTACAGCTGCATGCCACCAAACCTGGCTAATTTTTGTGTTTTTAGTAGAGACAGAGTTTTGCCATGTTGGCCAGGCTGGTCTGGAACTCCTGACCTCAAGTGATTCCCCCTGCCTTGGCTTCCCAAAGTGCTAGGTTTGCAGGCATGAACCACCATTCCTGACTGAAACCTGAGATTCTTAGAACTCTTCTAGAGTAACATTTAGTACATTCTCACACCGCCATAATCATACTACCTGAGACTGAGTAATTTATAAAGGAAAGAAGCTTAATGACTCACAGTTTCACATGGCTGCAGAGGCCTCAGGAAGATTACAATCATGGCAGAAGGTGAAGGGGACGCAAGGCATGTCCTAGATCATGGCAGGAGAGAGGAAGGATGAAGGGGGAACTCCCGCACACTTTTAAATTCATCAGCTTTTGTGAGAACTGACTCACTATCACAGAACAGCATGGAGGAAAGCGTCCCATAATCTGATCACCTCCCACCAGGTCCCTCCCTTGACACATGGGGATTAGAATTTGAGATAAGATTTTCATGGGGACACAGAGCAAAACAAAGTGACAAGATGGCTTTTACCTCCAGATCAAGGAGATGACAACATGAAGTAGACACCATCCTTCAAACACGCTTGAAACAAGATCCAGCTAACCAGGCCACACATCGTGTGTTCTGTATGTTCTGTGCTCTGTATGTTGTATATCCTTCTATCATTGCATCTGTTTTCTTTCCTCTTTAATGGTTAAAGATCCTGGATTATTATCAGGCTCTTTTAATTCTTAACAATTTTATCAATGCAGTCTCTGTCTTTAATGTTGTTCCTTCTTAGTTTTTATGATATTTCCCAATACTCAGCTACAATTTGATTGTTATTTGGTTAAAACATACAATCAAACAAACTTTTGGGTTTGTATTAACCTCTGTTGTGTGTAAATCAGTTTTTGTTTTTGATACTCATTTCTGTATTAAATCAGTTGATCTGGGAAAACAGATCCATAGATCAAGTGAGGTTTAGATAGAAATAAATACCAGCCAGGCATCCAGAAAACTATCACAACCTCTGTCACAACCTTTCTAAAGAGAGCTTTTTTTATCACCACAGTGGTAACATTTGAATATCTGTCTTAGAAGTCATCTATGGTACCTAAACATTCACAGAAATAAACTTGAAAATATTTAAACCATTTAAATCCAGATGGTATGTATTAAGAGCCCATCAAATTTTATAGATTCTACAAGGAAGATACATTGCTTAGGCACCAAAAAGCTCCCTTACTTAAGTCTCGCTGATGATCTCTGTACTACAAATTTTATTTCCTGCCGTAAGGCCAATCTTGGAAAGCGTGCCAAAATACTTCCTCGCTATTCAGCAAACCCATATGGGTGCTTTTATCAAAAACGTATATTTAGATGGTTCTAACAACTAGTATTAGTTTTGTAGCCCACAAGCCTATTGACCACTTCCCAGAAATTGTGTAAGGACCTAATGTCTTGATACACTGATGCCTACATTCAAGAGAGGCTTTGATATTACCAAAAAGGGACAGTTTCTGGCTCATCAATTTCTCTTCCTAGAAAAAGAAAATATTAAGAAATTTAATTTAAAAGAAAAAAATAAGCCTCAATTTGAATTTGATTATTTTTCTAAACATTTTAGCAACGAGGGAGGAGTTTTTGGACTACTTTCATCTGCCCCCAAGCCTCTTTTTTTAATGTTGTATAATTGGCTTGAAAAGTGCAAATAATCTACACATTATGATGCAGAGAATATTATGAAAACTAGATAGTGTAATTAAGGCCATAAAACTTTTTGCATGAGAAGTTTTAAAAGAATTGTGCAGATTGTGGTCCCAAATAGATCCAGTTTGGAAATAATAGGGTCTTCTTGAGGCAGAATACACTAAGCAAAGAATGGTTTATGCATATACCTGCAGATCTCTCTCTTGGATTTTTTCTATCATAAATTTTTTTAAAAAAGGATTCAATAATTAGACTAATATCAACATATCTCATCTGTGAGTTCTTTGGATTTGTAGTAGGTTATTGCATTAGTTATTCTTCCCTTCTAACAAGTTACCACAAACTTGGGAATATAAAACAATACACATGGATTAGTTTAAAATATGGCAGACTGCTTGCTTCATCAAAGCAAGTAAAAGAAAGAGGTTGCTGGCAACAGGGAACTTACAATCTCTTGTAATCTAGTCATGAAGTGCCATCGCCTCAGGGATGATGATTAGAAGCAAATTATTCAGAAAAAGAAGATTACTCAGAGTTGTGAATACCAGAGGGCAGATTTATTTGGGAGTCATTTTCAAAGCTACTGACTTTAGATATTTTTATATCTTTATTTAGTGGAGATATTCTTGGCTTCTGGATTAGAAGTAGCCTATACATTTATGACATTATCCTTTTTATAGTATTTGACTGTGTGGCACTCCTCAAATGTGTAATTTCTAAGGTTTAATTTATGTATCATAGCTGATTTCCCAACACATGCTAACCAACCAATCAGTAAGAAAATCGAACACTTTCAGATATTAGAACAGCAATCATTAGAAACTCTATATACAACCATGACACAGAAAACAGTGATAAGATTTGTATTGATTATGACCACAGGCAATAATTCTCTACCATTATCAGCTCAAGGTAGACCAGAAATGTGAAGAGGAAGCTTGAGAACTAAAGTGAACACGAATGCTTCTTACTGAAATAAAAGATACTGGGTCAAATTTAATTGTCTGTCCTGGATTAAACCATTTCGGACTGAAACTCATTGCAATGCATAGTTTTGGGTGAAGGTTCTAACATATCTAAGAATTAAAACTGATATGGACAGGAGGCAAAAGAATACTGGGTAGAATAGGGCAGTTTCTTGGCAAAGGCCCTACCCTGCAGGCCTAAATGGGAACAGGCATTCCTGTTTTTGTGCCCAAATTCTGCCTTTTCCAAGATCACTTTTGTTTGCCACACCCGTGTCCTGTGTCCAGATAAACCCCAAGATTCACAAAGAAAGGAATAGAAGAGCAGCAGAGCAGAAGAGAAATAGAGTGTCACAGCAGAGGAGGAGAGAAGAGAAGGAGCATATGAACATTGAGAGGCAATCAGCAGGGGACAGTCAAAGAGGAGATAGGCCATGGGATGGTTGAACTCCAGGCACAATCATCTTCCCACTCCATTTCCCTTTTCAGCTCCCCATCCATCCCACTGAGAGCCATCTCCATCATTCAGTAAAATCCCTGCATTCAACATTCTTCAAGTCCATGTCACCTAATTCTTCCTGGACAGCAGAGAAGAACACAGGTACCAAAAGTATAGGGTGTAAAAGGCTGTCATCCTGACTCTTCACTGAGCTGATTTAACACTTAACTGTCCTAGATGCTACCATGGGGCTGGAGCCCAAAAGCCCTCACCCCAACTCCTGCACCTGTCCATCTGCATGCTCCCCCTCCTGTAAGGGGTTTGAGTGTGTGGTGGTTGAGCAAAAAGAAGCCACATCCCTGCTGCAAGTTCCACAAGAGTGTCAGGGAACTCTCCTCTTTCAAAATCAAAATATCTTTCAGTGCCTGTGTTAATAATTCTGTGGCCGTGAATACTTTTCTGCTTCTATGCAAATAATACTGAAAATAAGCAAAAACAATATAGGCACTTAATCTAGTAATTTTTATCCAGGAAGTTAAGGCTGGGAATCAACTAAAGTGCCTTACTTTTCAATACTAACAGATTGTTCGTGAAAGCTCACTTCAACATCCGCAGTTTACTTTTTCCGCTAATCCAGAAATATCATGATATAAATTTTGCTAAATCCTGGCCAGTTTTCTGCTTTCACAAACTACTTTAACAATTCTTAGCTCAGACCCTAAAACTCTGTTAATAGGCTGGCTTCATAGTACATGTGACCTGTATAGCCATGTGTGGCTTAATGTTCTGCTGTCACCATTTGGAAATTCTTAATAATATTTTAACAGTTTGTAAATAAATTTTCTCTGAGCCTTATAAACTATTGTCAGTTCTGCCTATTTAAATCTTCCTCTATTTTTTTTTTTTTTTTTTTTTTTTTTTTTTNTACTTTCGAGACATTACTAAGATGTTATTGAGATGGCATTCTTGTTTTCTGCAGAAAGTCTGAAACGATTAGTTTTGCTTGATTAATAGTATTATTTTTCCTGGCACTCTTTTGGGGAGTTTACACTTGATATATCCGTTAGGACATGCTGCCTTATTTTTGTCTCTTACTAAGCCTTGTTTATCATAACAAGATAAAAGAGTTAAATTCTTCCAATGAGAAAGAATTCATGTTCGCTATAATTACGTGAGCTTCAGAGTGGAAAAACCAATAGGGAGTAACACTGGGAATTGAACTAGATGAAAAATAGAATCCTGCTTTTGTACAGAGAAGTGGTGCAAAATATTGTTAAAAGAATTGAGTATTGTATCTGATGATATTGGTGCAGAATATATTTTCTTGGATGGCACTGGTATACTCGCCTCACCTTCTTCATTTTCCCCTTTGAGAAATTATTGAAACCATCTTACTTTTCCAGCTGGTCTTCCATGTGGTTGTACAGCTGGTGTTCTGGAGATGGTGCTTGGACTAAAGAGCTAAATGGTGGTTAAATCCACCGTACATTCTGCTAATTAATGTGTCTTCCCTGGAGTGGAGGTGCTTCTCTAAGGAATGGGCACGTTTTTCCTCATTTCACAAAGGCATTTTATAGATTAGCAATGGCATTGCTCACAAGGGTAGATGTCTAAGTAGTATCTATTTGTGGGACCAAATATGTGAGCTGAGGAGCAATAGGTACTACATACCAGTACCTCCTTCTTTTCTCCTCTGTGGTTAATAAAAAGAAGAATCTCGTTAAAACTGTGTAAGTGGGGTATTCAATTGGTATAGATTAGGGAAAATAAGAAAATTATGCATTTCCTTGCCTGTCTTCCTCTAGCTAGCTCAGGTTTTAGGCAGAAAAGCAGCTAATGGTTTCCATATCCTGGGCAGTGATTTGCTTCTGCCATTCCTTCTTGAACACGTCAAAAATGCTCATGTCTTTTTCTGCTTGCAAGAAAAAACAATGAAAATTAAACTCTCAGTCCTGGATTCTAAATTTATTATTGTCCTATTCTATTTTTTCCTGTCTCATTATCAAAGTAATTGAAATATTATTCTATGTCTACTATCTCCATTTCCTTAGCTGTGCCTTTTCAGCACAATGCAGTGGAGACTCAATGTTTATCAATGCAACTGTTTTGTGGGGCTGCTAGGAAATGCACACCTCATTTCCAGGCATGGTGATGTCATGAAGGGATGGGAAGGAAAAAAGCACTCAGAGTGGGTTATGTTCATCCCTCTGGGACTGTACAGAAAAGCTTATGGTGGAGCAGGCAGTTGGTAAGCTAACTGTAATATATTCAGATTACACATATAGGAAAAAGGAATGATATTTAAACTGAGCTCCATAATTTGCCTTCCATTCACTTCAAATGAATGCAGAAATTAATTATTTTCCAGAGATGTCTGTGTGAATATTTTATTTAATCCACTTACGCTACAGACCAGGTTTGCCCCAGGTGGATATTTTACAAATCTCTGGAGCTTCAGGAAAGGCCCTGGCACAGTCTCATCTGCTCCCCTTTCTTTGAAAATCGTAAGAACACTGTTGATAAAAATCTTATCTGTTACTCATTTTAATAAACTGGCAATCATTCAATTTTACCCATATTTTGCTCATCATTTTGAGCTTTACAATTAATGAGTTAGTTCAATGTTAACTGAGAACCAACCATAGCTGAGAACTAGGGAAGAAACCATTGTGAAAAAACAGAATGATGGATAAGATTGAGAAGAAAGTGCTCATAACTTTACATGAACTCTGCAATATCCAGTCTGGAAACTAATAGCACTGCCCAACCCAAAGCATGAGAATAGCAAGTGTTCATTATTTTTTCTTTCTATCAATCAGGAAGAAGAAATGATGCTAGAATAGGCTTAGGGGAAAAAATACAATCTAACCTGAGTTGTTTTCCCTACTGCCCATCACACTCTCTCATGACCAAATTCTTTGTCTAAAAATAGCTGTATGTGGGACATCTCATTGGGTTTTTAGGTATAGAAACCTTCCTCCATATGGCATCTCCCATGACGGTGATAAATACGGACCACAGTGGAAGGTAAAAAGCAATTATATATTGATATCAATATCAATATACAATATACAATGCTCAAGATGTACGAAAGTGAACAGGCTATGTGGCACTGACTAGAGGTAGAGGATAGCTCAGCCCCTGCTTAGGATGGAAGCTCCTAGCTTCAGAAGAAGACTTACACTAAGTTGGTATTGCTGTAATGAACCTACTGGGGAATTAATCCAGAGAATGTTACTGTCATTGTGTATTGCATATATATATGTATATGTATATATGTATATGTGTGTGTGTGTGTGTATATACATATTTTCTAGTCTGCTATTCTCTGAAACAGCTTTACATGTATAAGGCTTCAGCTAAAGAAACAGAATCTAGTTGATAAAGCAAAGAATTCAAACTTGGAAAAAAATTGCTCAACCATAACTTGATAATCATTTGTTAAAGTGATTAAAACTTCCATTAATAATGAACTTTGAAACTTTATCTAAATTGCTAGTAAAAGGTAAAGAGTTTAGTGGAAAAATGTTACAGCAGATTTTACAGAAAAGTAGTCTAAAGTTAGTAGCCATCATGAAAAGCTTCATGGAAGATTGAGGAGCTATGAAAAGATAAGTAGGATTAGATCCATTGAGAACAGAAGCAGGGCAATTGGGACAGCTCAGGCAGTAAAATCTTCAAAATAGTATTTGTTGTGAAAACGTCACTCTGTAAATTGATAGAACAATTAGTTTCTTTCTTTGCAATGAAACATTTGTGGCACTCATCTCTTCAATATCTGTCAGGTGGAATCAGAAAAATTAAGATTATAGGCAAGCTATGTCATTGGCAGCTTACATTATGTTCCCGTAGATAGAAAACAGAACAAAACAGAAAGCTAGGTTGATTTCTCTACATTTGGATCTCTTATGCTTTTAAGTAATCAGCAGATTCCTCAATTAGCTATGATCTTTTTTATTTTCTCTTCAAAAGTTTTAGAATTGCATTCATTTGATGGAAGTAAAAAAGATTCTGTAATACTGAATCTTGATTTACTGTTTTTAAAAGCTACAACTTGGAGAGCAGAAAGAGAATTTTTAAAACATGTTGGAAATGTTAAAATGTTAAACAATATGTACTTTCTGTGTGCATATCAATGTTATATACTAACAACCATCCATTACAGCGGAGTACAATGCTATACTACAAAATAGTCAGACTGTCACCTAAACATTTCTTAAACAATTCTTACCAAGAAATACGATCACTGTGGTTAATGGCTTAGACTCTAGAGCAGTGCCACCAACTAGCTAGGAAGTTTGGCCAAGTTACTTAATAATTCTTTGTCTTAATTTTTTTGATCTCTAAAACCATGATAATAATTGCACTTAATTTGTTGGATTATTTCGAGGAGTAAATAGCCTAATATGTAAAAAACATTTAGAGTAATAACTGGTTCCTAATACTTCAATAAATATTCCCTTTTATATTGTCAGTTGCCTGATATGTGGGAAAAAAACTAATTTATGAATTTTCAGTGACATAAGAATGAGAGTCCCTGAACCCAAGTAGTTGAGACATCACATTGAAGAAATGCTTATTGACTTCAGAAATTTTTTTAAAAGTTTAATTATAGGAAAAAAGTATTGGAATTTAGTGTATCATTATAACTGTCAATGTTATGATCATCATTACCAACAATATCAATACTATCCTCATTAATTATTATAATTACTATTATTACAGTAATAATGAAATTGACTAAATGTTTGCGTTGTACCAGGCATTCTTCTAAGAATTTAAAATATATTAACTCCTTTACATTTTCCACAAATCAATATTAATATTCTCATTTTGTAGTTGAGAAAATGAGTATACCAACTAAGGACATTCAGTTAGTAAATGAAGATGTCAGGTTTTGAACTCATAAATTTTGTCACCAGATCTCATGCTCTTAAATTATTTGTCTTTATTGCAGTAAGAACAGCTTAAACATTAAAAAGAGAATGTCATACTGATAAAATAATGTCACATATATGGGAAAATTATAATACACTTAATAGAAAAGGTGATTTTAGAAATGAATAAAAATTCAAAACCCAAGATAAAAAGGAGGAAGAGTCTAAACACAGAACTATAAGGGAGCTGTTAAAATCATGAATAATATAAAAAGTTAAATATCTTTCAAAAAATACAATTTTTGTCTGAGTGGTAGAATCACAGAAAATGTTTAAATCCTTTATGCTTTCTCTCATTTTCTGAGTATACTTAACTGAGAAAATAATCAAGACATTTCACTTTTCAAAAATACATGCAGATTCTGAAATATGAGCTGCTATCTGGAAACTATTAGCTTTTCAAGAATAGTGATTAGATACTAATTTGCATGGTTTTACATTTTATTGTACTGAATATGGAGAGTTGTTAAAGAATAGGGGATCACTCAATATTTTAGAAGTTTAATTTCAAAATGGTGTGCTTTCTGGAGAAGCAGAGAAGACCCTCTTGTGATGTTCACGGTATTATTTATTGAAAGTCTCAGCCACTAAAATAGCAAGGGGAAATTGGAAGGAACAAGGGATTCGTTCAGGAGAGATTTCTAAGAAATGGCAGACAAAGCTTAGCAACTGGTTCGAGCAGTGGGGAAAAGAAATCAAACATGTTATTGCTTATTATTATGGCATCCAATGAAATTTCTCACAAAGAGTTAAGTTGGGCTCCTGGTGAAGTACCTCTCATAAATAATCGTGGTCAGCCTCTTTCATTGGAATATTAAAGTCCTCCTTTGACAGCACACATAGAGAAGTACATTACCAACTGACATTGCTGCTGTGTAACATTAATGAGAATTTGTTAATCTGAAATTATAAATAGAATTTTAGAGAGGATACATTTAATCTCTCTAAATATCACAGTCTTTTATGGTTGATAAGTCTGTATAGGAAAATACAGTGTGATTAAAACTTGCTGGGTGAACACAAAATCAAAGCAAGGGGGGTTAATTATATGATTTGAATAATTAATGGTATGAGGCTAAAATGTAGTCACAAATCTCATTTAAAATTTTCCTTACACTCAGACAAGTGGATTCTTCTGTCAGTAGAACACTCTTTTGGGAAAAAGTAACACGTTTAGAAGTGGCAATTCTGATTAGTCCCTGTAACTATTCTAGTTTTCTGTCTCCATGTTTACGTTATGGACACCACTCATAATTTTTCTGCTGATTAATACAACTTTATATTTCCTAATATATTCACATTTTACAGTTAAGAGTATCTGGCCTGTGGGTTCCTTGGATATTTAACGTAATGTTCCATTTCTTAGCTGTGATCCACTATAAGTTGATTTAGTTTCCTTCTCAGGGGAAGTAATGGAAGCAGACCTATTGCCTTATTGTGAGGATTAAATGAGTTCATATATGTAAAATGCTTAAAAGAGTGTCTGCTAAATGGTGAGCACTGTTAAGTGTTTATTTTTCTATTACTATTATTATGAATTTATTGTATTTTTCCTAAATCTTCAGGGATGTATCACTATAGAACATTACCATCAACATAGATCCAAGATCACATTCCTCTTTGATTGGAAAATGACTCCACCATTCAAATAAAGCATAGAAATTATGGTCAGATTGATGTTTGACTCTTGGTTGTGCTACACAGTAAATGTGAGGACCTGAACAAAGTATTTAACCTCTCTGAATCTAATTTCATAGGCTTTGAAATCTGCTGACTGCCCATTCATATTGTTTTGTAGACTCGATACACATTGATGGTTACTTGCCCATTTCTGGATATAGTAATTTATATTTACTAATATAATGCTATTTATTAAATGTAATATTTTAAAAATAATTAAAAATATTTACAAGTACGAACCACTAGCTACCAATTTTGTACGTATATTTTCCAAATTTCTAGTGTGTAACTTAAAGTGGAGAAAAATTTCCATAGTAAGTAGTTTAAATAATTGTTCTTTTTTCCAAAGATAATACAATATACAAGGCATGTTACTAATTTTTCCTTTAATCGAAGTCACAAATGTAGAGATTTTGTTGTTGTTTTACCTTCTCACCAACAGAAAAAGGCATGGATGTCATAGCTGAGTTAAACAAAGCAGGTTATCCCTTGAGAATCCTTGGATTGGATCCCTGAGAGCCCTAGAAGGTTACTAGGTCCTGGTTCTCAAAGTTATTTTATATATATATATATATATATATATATATATATATATATATATTCAACTTCTTTTATTATACTTTAAGTTCTGGGGTACATGTGCAGATCGTACAGGATTGTTACATAGGTATACACATGCCATGGTGGTTCGCTGCATCCATCCCCCAGTCCCTACATTAGGTATTTCTCCTAATGCTATCTCTTTTAGACTCAGGAGTTGTTGACACCATTGTAGATCTTTTGAAATCAAAAGAAGCAGCAGAGAAGAAAATGTCATTCTGCAGGCAGAGGAAAAAGAAGAACTGAGTAAAAAATAAGCTCTGATAAATTTCATTTATACTTTTTTCCCCAGGTTTGTAATATACTATTACATCCTGGGAATGTCACCCTTATCAGAGATCACCTTGAGTGAGCTTTTCTTTGTTCTGTTTGTTTGCAAACAAATTACTTCTGACTAAGGTAGAGTTTATTCTGCATCATTATGTTACAACAGTTGCACATATTTGAAAAGTCAAAGGGTGATGTAGGCAAAGGAAATGGCTTGAGATAAAGCCCTGAGGCATGAAATGTTTGTTCTGTTTAGTGTTGTTAGGGCATAAAGTGCAAAGCTGGAAGCCCCAGGAGTGAAAGAAAGAAAGGTAAGGCCTAGCTTACCGACTGGCCTATTTCCTATGCTATGTTTGAGTTTTTTCCCTCTGTACTTTTAAGCAGGAAGAGTGATGTGGATGAATTTGCAGTTTAGACAGATTACTCTGTTAGCACCATAGAGAACAGTATGTAAGGTTGGCAAATATAGATAAGGGGGCAGGTTAAGTCAAAGTAGATGATCTTTAAGCTATTATCTTTAAGCCATTGCTTAAACATAATACTTTAAGCAGACCTTTTGGAGAAGTGGTCCTTAGGACACTAGATACTGCAAAAGGGAGGTGGGTGTAGTTTCTGTGATGAAGGAAACTACTGTAGAAAGAAATAAACAGAACTCAACTATTAATATCACCATGTTGCCTTAGATTGAATCTGGAGAGTAATAAAAGTCTATTCATAAAACATACAGATTTTTAACTAACTAAAATATGCCGGATGTGTCTGCTATGATTGGTTTACCTAAATTTTCTGGTTATTCCAGCCAGTCATTGGGTATAATGACATAGCCTTTACTGGAAAACATGTTTGCTCTGTAAAGCCAAAGATTATCTGAACTCTAGGAAAAAAGGAAAAACAAGGAGCTAAAACAAGAAGGAAGAGAGTGAGAGCCTGGAAGCCTTTATTTGCAATTATATTGTAAACTATTTAAGGCAGCATTGTCAAGTAGAAATATTTAATAATTAAATAAGTTTTAGGAAATATTTAAAAATACATACATGATTGTACATTTCCTAATGACCACATCAAAAAAGGCAAAGAGGAACAGGTGAGATTGTGACAAGTAACATTTTATTTAACACAATGTATCCAAAATACCATCAGTATAACGTATAATCAATATAGCAATTGTAATGAAATATTTTTCTTAGAACACATCTTAATCCAGATACTAAATTTTAACTAGAAAGACTAATCAAATACCATGAAATTTACAATTAAAATTGTAGATTCACATATCCAAGTCATTCCAAAAATGCTTAATTTTTTCCAATAATTCAATCTATATTTTAAAATTAAACTAATTAAAATTAAGTAATTTTATATATTTTTTATTGCACTTTAGGTTCTGGGATACATATGCAGATCATGTATGAATGTTGCATAGGTACATACACAACAATGTGGTTTTCTGCCACCATCCCCTCATCACCTATATCTGGCATTTCTTCCCATATTATCCCTCCCCAACCTTCCTACCCTGGCTGTCCCTCCCCTAGTCCCCCCCAACAGACCCAAGTGTTCCATATGCCCCTCCATGTCCATGTGTTCTCATTGTTCCACACCCACCTGTGAGCGAGAACATGTGGCTATATTTTTTCTATTCTTGTGTCATTTGGCTGAGAATGACGGTTTCCAGATTCATACATGTCTCTGCAAAGGACATGAACTCATAATTTTTTATGGCGGCATAGTATTCCATGGTGTATGTGTACCACATTTTCCTTGTCTAGTCTATCATCAATAGGCATTTGGGTTGGTTCCAGGTCTTTGCTATTGTAAACAGTGCTGCAATGAACATACGTGTGCATTTGTCTTTATACTAGAACAATTTATAATCCTTTGGATATATATCCAGTAATAGGATTGCTGGGTCAACTGGAATTTCTATTTCCAGGTCCTTGAGGAATTGCCACATTGTCTTCCACAATGGTTGAACTAATTTACACTCCCACCAACAGTGTAAAAGTGTTCCTATTTCTCCCTATCCTCTCTAGCATCTGTAGTCTCCAGATTTCTTAATAAATCTCCATTCTAACTGGTGTGAGATAGTATCTCATTGTGGTTTTGATTGCATTTCTCTAATGACCAGCGATGATGAGCATTTTTTCACATGTTTTTTGGCCTCACGTGTCTTCTTTTGAAAAATGTCTGTTCATGTCCTTTGCCCAATTTTGAATGGGTTTGTTTTTTTATTGTAAATCTGATTTAGTTCTTTGTAGATTCTGGATATTAGCCCTTTGTCAGTTGGGTAGATTCCAAAAGTGTATTCCCATTTTGTTGGCTGCCAGTTCACTCTAGTGATTGTTTCTTTTGCTGTGCAGAAGCTCTGGAGTTCAATTAGATCCCATTTGTCTATTTTGGCTTTTGTTGCCATTGCTCTTGGTGTTTTAGTCACGAAGTCCTTGCCTATGCTTGTGTCCTGAATGGTTCTGCCTAGGTTTGCTTCTAGGGTTTTTATGGTGTTAGGTCTTATGTTTAAGTCTTTAATCCGTTTGGAGTTAATTTTAGTGAAAGGTGTCAGGGAGGGGTCCAGTTTCTGCTTTCTGCACATGGCTAGCCAGTTTTCCCAACACCATTTATTAAACAGAGAATTCTTTCCCCATTGCTTGTTTTTGTCAGGTTTGTCAAAGACCAGATGTTTGTGGATGTGTGGTGTTGCCTCTGAGGCCTCTGTTATGTTCCATTGGTCTGTATCTCTGTTTTGGTACCAGTACCATGCTGTTTTGATTACTGTAGCCTTGTAGTATAGTTTGAAGTCAGGTAGGGTGATACCTCCAGCTTTGTTCTGTTTGCTTAGGATTTATTTGGCTATGCAGGCTCCCTTTTGGTTCCATATGAAGTTTAAGGTGTTTTTTTCCAGTTCTGTGAAGAGGGTCCTAGGTAGCTTGATGGGGATAGCATTGAATCTATAAATTACTTTGGGCAATGTGGCCATTTTCACAATATTGATTCTTCCTAACCATGAGCATGGTATGTTTTTCCATCTGTTTGTGTCCTCTCTTATTTCCTTGAGCACGGGTTCATAGTTATCCTTGAAGAAATTCTTCACATCCTTTGTTAGTTTGATCCTAGGCATTTTATTAGACTGTTATTGGTGTATAGTAATGCTTGTGATTTCAGCACATTGATTTTTTATCCTGAGACTTTGCTGAAGTTACTTATCAGTTTCAGGAGATTGTGGGCTGAGAAAATGGGATCTTCTAAATAAACAATCATGTTGTCTGCAAATAGAGACAATTTGACTTCCTTCTTTCCTAATTGAATACCCTTTATTTCTTTTTCTTTCCTGATTCCTCTGGCTAGAACTTCCAATTTTATATTGAATAGGAGCGGTGGAGAGACATTCTTATCTAGTGCCAGATTTCAAAGGGAATGCTTCCTATTTTTGGCCCATTCAGTATGATATTGGAGGGTGGGTTTGTAGTAAGTAGCTTTTATTATTTTGAGATACGTTCCATCAATACCTAGTTAATTGAGAGTTTTTAGCATAAAGGGCTGTTGAATTTTGTCAAAAGACTTCTCTGCATCTATTGAGATAATCATGTGGTTGTTGTCTTTGGTTCTGTTTATGTGGTGAATTACATTTGTAGACTTGCCTATGTTGAAGCAGTCTTGCATCCCTGGGATGAAGCCTACTTGATCATGGTGGATAAGGTTTTTCATGTGCTGTTGAAATCGGTTTGCCAGTATTTTATTGAAGATTTTCGCATCTATGTTCTTCATGAATATTAGCCTAAAGTTTTATTTTCTTGTTGAGTGTCTCCCAGGTTTTGGTATCAGGATGATGTTTGTCTCATAAAATGATTTGGGAAGGATTCCCTCTTTCTGGATTGTTTGGAGTAGTTTCAGAAGGAGTGGTACCAGGTCCTCTTTGTAAGTCTGATAGAATTCAGCTGTGAAGCCATCTGGACCTGGGATTTTTTTGGTTGGTAGGCTATTAATTGCTGTCTCAACTTCAGCCCTTGTTATTGGCTTATTCAGGGCTTCAGCTTCTTCCTGGTTTAGGCTTGGGAGGGTGCAAGTGTCCAGGAATTTGTCCATTTCTTGCAGGTTTACTGGTTTATATGCATAGAGCTGTGTGTAGAAATCTCTGATGGTAGTTTGTATTTCTGTGGAATTGGTGGTGATATCCCCTTTATAGTTTGTTACTGCATGTATATGAGTCTTCTCTCTCTCTCTCTCTCTTTTTTTTTTTAATTAATCTGGCTATTGGTCTATTTTGTTGATCTTTTTAAAAAACCAGTTCCTGGATTGATTGATTTTTTAAGGGTTTTTGTGTCTCTATTTCCTTCAGTTCTGCTCTGATCTTAGTTATTTCTTGTCTTCTGCTAGCTTTTTTTT